>NW_007250928.1:0-55153 GCF_000164805.1 Carlito syrichta | reverse complement strand
ATTTTTTGATTTATTGTAGAGATGAAGTCTCGCTGCCCAGGCGGGTCTTGAACCCGCGGTCTCAGGCAATCCACTCACCTCAGCCTCCCAAAGGTGCGGGATTACAGGCTGAGCCACAGAGCCCGGCTTTGCATTTAGCTTTTACTACCTTTAGCTGACATGCTCATCAGGTAACATTTATTTTATTTTTTTTCTTTTTATTTTAGTTGGAGTCTCACTACATCACCCAGGCTGGAGGGTGGGACACGCTCGTGGCCACCACTGCCTCGACCTGCTGGGCTCAGGTCTTCAGAGTAGCTGGAACTACAGGCACGTGTCACCATGCCTGGCTAATTTTTTATTTTGTTGTAGAGATGAGGTCTTGCCAAGTTGCCTAGGTTGACCTCAAACCCATGGCTCAGGCAATCCTCTCACCTCAGCCTCCCACATTCCTGTGATTATAGGGGTGAGCCACCGTGCCTGGCTAGGTAATGTTTTAAAGTTCTCCTGGAATTATGTTCTAGAGAGAAAGCTAGAACTTAGAGGACTGAAACACACAGAAGTGGGGTATATTCAAGAGAAAATGAAACAAAACAAAATGAAAAATAAAGTCCCTCCTAGGCTGCCTCTAACATTTAATGTATTAATGGACCCCTTTTTCAGATTCTTTTTCAGTAACAACTTTATCCTTTTCATTCCCATAGTGCTTTATCTATACTCCTATCATCAGTGCACTCATTACATTTTACCTTGTATTAAATTGGTTACAATATATTTGTATTCTTTATTAGATTAAAATTTGAGGCCAATGACTTTAATAGTTTTCTATTTGTTCTATTCAATGCCTAGCCCAGTATTTTGCTATAGTTAGTATTCAGTACTTTTCTGAGAAATATTTTTTATTGAATGAATTCTGAAGAAAGCAAAACCTCATGCTATTTTCCCTACTTTTCTTTTCCCCTGTGTCTGTGTGTGTGTGTGTGTGTGTGTGTGTGTGTGTGTGTGAGACAGGGTCTTGTTCTATCACCAAGGCAGTAGTGCAATGGTGTGATCATAGCTCATTGCAACCACAAACTCTTGGGCTCAAGGGATCCTCCTGCCTCACTCTCCTGAGTATCTACGACTACAAATGTGCACGACCATGTCCAGCCAGTTTTTCTTTTTCTTTTTTTTGTAGAGACAAGATCTCACTATGTTGCCCTGGCTGTTCTTGAACTCCTGGTCTCAAGCGGTCCTCCCATCTTGGCCCCCCAAAGTGCTGGGATTGCTAGCATGAGTGGCTGCGCCTGGCCTCACACTATTTTCTTTTCACCCCTCATTCATTTTTCATGGATTCACATCCCTGATAATCCACTATGTAATATGTTCTGCATTAGACTTCAGAATACAAATATAAACAAAATCCATTCTCTATTTTCAGGGATATTATGATCATCACCCATTTGATTTATTAACAAATATGAATGAGCACACACAACAGGCCCGAGCTATCCCAATAACTTTCTTGTCCTATGTAAAATTTCCTGTTTATTTGTTATATCTACTACCACTTTGTACTTCATCCAAATCATAAAAAGTATAGGTATTCAGTTTGTGAAGTAAGTCTCTTTTGCTTTTCTAAACCCTATAAACAGCATTTTCAAAATACTCCTAGAGCCATTCTGTAGTCCCACGAATACTGCTTCTTTTCTAAAAACCTGAGAATATTCTTCTATGGGAAACATTTTTAGTTCCAGAAAGTCTCTTCCTCGCTCTATTTTAATCACTTTCGTGTGCCAGACTGCGGGTTTTGGTTTCAATTTTTCTTCACTTCCTGCTTTTCTTCTTGGATTCCATAGTCTTTCTGTGCTCTTCATTTTCTTCAATAAAATGAAAGAATAGTGTTTTTCAAGTCCTTTCATCATGGACTCAAGCAACTCTCTTTGGAAATAGACAGCCTGACAATCTCAAAGCTATTGAGCCCCTTATTTCCTTATCCAATCAGATTTGCACTGTCTGGTCAGTTCTTTTGGACAACCTCTCTTGCTTGCTCCTTTTGATTCCCATCACTAGTGACTTAAGTCCTCTTCACTGCTTAGTGCACTCCTGCAATCATCTTATGACTTGCCCTATACCTCCTTTCTTCCTCTTCTCTATTTCATCTTGAATGCTTCCTTGAAGTTAGTTATCTCTAGAACCACTTTTATCATTTTAAAACTTTTAAAAACCTGAAAAAAACAATTCTTTGTTACTTATAGTGCAAAGCCCACAATATGGTTTCAAACTATTCCTAAAATCTCAACTTGTCATTTCCCTATATAAGTCTGACAACAGAAACTGGAGAAGGAAAAGGTGCTATAATCATGAGAGAAAAACCCTAATGAGCAGGAGACAAAACTTTAAAGGGCAGATATTTTTTCTTTCAAAGTATCTTCCAAAACACAGGCTTTGATTCTTCCAACTGACACACACATACAAAATTGAATTTTGTTTCTTTTTAGAAACATCCTTAATCTTTTTTTATAGATTATGGAATACATATAAAACTCATCCTTTTAAAAAATACATTTCAGGATCTCACTTTGTTATTTAAGATGCACAAAGAATATGTTTCTAATAAGATCAAATAAGCCACATTAATTTTTGATGTCCTTATGTTTCTTTTCCTTTGTACTGCAGTGCTAGCACCAAAAAAAAAAATTGTACTATAATTAAAAGTTTGGACAAAACTAATCAAATTTTGTATATAAACAACTTCAAATTCTACATAAAAGTATTTTGTCTTGATGTAATTGACTTAATTAAAAATACAGCTGAAATGATAATTTGAACGCTTTTCTGTTCAAGGAATACAAATCTTTGTTACTACTTCAAGTTTATTTTACATTTAGATAACTACCGGCTTGTTCTGATTCCACTGTGAGAAGAAGAGAATAATCACTGCTCTCTCTCTCTCTCTCTCTCTCTCTCTCTCTCTCTCTTTTATTTTTTTTTTTTTGAGTTGGGGTTTCAGTCTGTTGTCCAGACTGGAGTGCAGTGGCATGATCACAGCTTACGGCAGCCTTCAACACCTGGGCTCAAAGATCCTTCCTCCTCGGTCTTCTGAGTAGCTGGGACTACAGGCAAGCGCCACCACACCTGGCTAATTTGAGTTGGAGTCTGACTCGGTCGCCCAGACTGGCGTGCAGAGGCCACTCCCGGCCACTGCAGCCTTGCCTGGTGGGCTCCGGCGATCTTCCGCCTTAGCCTTCCGAGCTGCCGGAATTACAGGCATGCGCTACCACGCCCGGCTGGCTTTTTTGATTTATTGTAGAGATGAGCTCTCGCTGCTCAGGCGGGTCCCGCGGGCTCAGGCAATCCACTCACCTCAGCCTCCCAAAGGCGCGGGATTACAGGCTGAGCCACTGAGCCTGGCTTCTAATTTTTTTATTTTTTATTTTTTGTAGTGATATGGTCTCGCTATGCTGCCAAGGCTAGTTTTGAACTCCTAAGCTAAAGCAATCCTCCCTCCTTGGCCTCCCAAAGTACTGGGATTACAAGTGTGAGCTGATTCTGGCATCGTTACATCGTTGAATATCATGTTGGCAACACAAAAAAGACAGTAGAAAAAAAATACTTATTTTTTGATGTTTGTGTTATTTTCCTATTTGATTTGATTTTGTGTACATTTTCCCATTTGTCATCTGCACCTGTTTCTGACTCTAGTAGAAATGACTTGTGTTCATAAAAGAATAGATATGTGGTCCTGTAAGCTAGTTTCCATCACCTCTGTTGCTACATCCACTGAAAGCACTTTTCCTGAGCTCCATAGCATCAACGTCACAGCCAAGATGAAATGTGCACTTGCCAATCTCCAGTCCAGCATCTAAGGGTCACATACATCAAAGTTAGCATTGATTCGTTTGGAATATAAAGATAGAAAACAAAAGCTCCTAAAAGGATTGTTAGAGGCAAATGATTCAGCTTCAGTGTTCTTGAGTGCAGCGCTACAAACTTTAAGTAATGCTTAATATAAGCTATCAATCTCCCAGAATAAATTCTATCAAGGCTTTGTTTCCGTGGAAACCTAGATTATGGTTGCACAGCTAGCATAGTAATTTAATTCAAACTAACCCATGGTTTGAGAAATCCAGTTAATGTAACTTTAGTTTTTGACTGTCTAATCCCAAGATTGCAACCTTATGATCTGAGGGGAAATGTGTAAAAGTAGCAAGGTATAAGAGCATAAGGCCTGGTGGGGTCTGTGGGGAACCAGAGAGAATGTGGTGTCTCTCAAAGCATTTACATTCAAACTTTCAAAACACCAACTATCAGTTAGGAGACTTTCTTTATGTCCCTATGTTATGTCAGGATTTCTTAAGGTAGATTCAAAAGGTGGGTATCTTTTTCAAAAATCATAAGATTTCACTACATAAAAAAGAAAAATTCTGGATAAGATATAATAAAAGCCGGGCTCGGTGGCTCAGCCTGTAATCCCAGCACTTTGGGAGGCTGAGGTGAGTGAATTGCCTGAGCCCGCGGGTTCGAGACCCACCTGGGCAACTTGGCGAGACCTCATCTCTACAATAAATCAAAAAACTAGCCGGGCGTGGTAGCGCGCGCCTGTAGTTCCAGCTACTCGGACGGCTGAGGCGGAAGGATCGCCGGAGCCCAGCAGGTCGAGGCTGCGGTGGCCGGGAGCGGCCACTGCACTCCAGTCTGGACGATGGAGTGAGACTTCAACTCAAAAAAAAAAAAAAAAAAAAAAAGATATAATAAACAAAATCAAAAGACAAATTACTAAATGAAAGATATTTTCAACATATATGAAAAAGAAAGATTAGCATTTGGAACGTATAAATAAGTTGAGTGAATATAGTTTTAAAAGCAGACACACAATTAAATAAAAATGTGCCAGAGGTATCAATAGACATTTTATAAAAAAAGAGATAATGGAAAACACATATTTCACAATACATGTAAGTTATTTGATGCAAATAAAAACAGAAATGATATACCATTTTACACACATCAGATTTACAGAAATTTGAAGTCAACATCACAAATGTTAGAATGGTATTAGCAAACAGACAAAAAAAATTTTTAAAGTTGATGAGGTTAGAAATGAATCCAATCATTTGGAGAAAATTGGGCAATATATAAAAAAATTGAAAATAGACATATCCTCACTATGACACATTTATTTCACTTCTAGTTATGTTTATATCCCTGAGAAACACTCAGCATTTATAAAAAGATGTATATCTGAAAGTTCATAGCCTCATTGTTTATAGTAGTAAAAATTGAAATCAACTCAAGTATCCCATTCAAGTGAAAATGAATTTATTAATTATGATATATTCAAACTTAAAGCAAAAGACAAATATATGTATATTTATTGTTAAAACAAATATGTATATTTATCTATATGCATAGATTTAAAAAGCAGTTTGGGGGGAAATGGGAAGTTTAAAACAATTCATGACATAATACCATTTAATTAACTTATAAATATATAAAGTAATTTCATATATTTTGGAATATATACATTCAATTAAAGTATAAGCTAATGGAATTTGATGCAATACTTATTTTTTGATTTTTGTGTTATTTTCCTATTTGATTTGATTGCCTGTGGGTAGAAAGTGAACAAGATTATGGAAGAAACATATTTTTAATCTATAATTTTTTAAAGCAAATATGTAAAAATGTTATACTGTTACTTCTGGACAGTAAGCACACATATGAGTCATTTATACATTTACAATTTTTTAATATAAAAAATCCACTATCTAGACAATTAAAACTCATTTGTGTTCTGTATCAGGCTTGCTGACTGCCAGTTTTACCACTGGAATCCACAACACTACACAGTAAAGGGAGACACATTACCCTCCTGATGAAAGATCAAGGAGTGAAGGCTAGAACAGAGTGGACTTGCAACCAAGCTTTCTGCTTAGTGCACAGCATTGGGAAAGTCCTCCAGGATCATCTTTTGTGAATGAGAAGTTTCAGTAAATTATATTAAAAACAAATCCCCCTCAAAACTTAATCATTTGGAAAATCTGCTGGGGCAAGGAGAAAATGGATGCTAGAATGGCATCTGAAGGATTGGGTTTGAGTCTCATTTTTGCATTAGTATTATTATCATCTTAAAATGTACCATGATTTGCTTAGTCCCTCACCTGTTATGGACATCTGGACTGCTTTCAGTATTTGGTTATTACAAATAAAATTGTCATAATAAAAAAAAGTACCATTTATCCTACTTGAACTTCACTTTACTTATTTGTGAAATAAGAAATAACTCCCACCTCAAAAGAATTTGGGAAGATTGGATTGATTCATGCATAACTCTTTTATCTCGTTTGGGATTTATAATTTGTAAGTGAAAGAATACTTATGAGAATATACTGAATATTTCTTTCATAACAGCATTTGTTTTGATGCCACCCAAGATTTTCCTTATATTTTCTTTAAAAGATTGTTACTATGAAATCTCAGTGTAGATTAGTGTAATAAATGTTATGTGCTATAATATGAACAAAACAATGTTTTATATAGACAAAGTAGTATTAGTATTAACATGGCAATTAAGACAAAATGGAGATAAAATATTTTAGAATTGTTTATAACATTTATTTATCAAATACAGTTTAATTTTTACATAATGTAATCTAAATTAGTTCTTCATTATGATACCAGTTAGTCTGTTTTAGAATTATGTCATATAATGCTAGTCACTAGCAGCTTCTCTATATTTCATCCTTCTCTGGAATAGAGCAATAAATTCTTTTTTGTGTTCTCTTTTTTCTAAATTGATAGTTGAGCTGAATTCTTTGCTAAGCATTAAAAAATAGTAAATAATAACTATGTCTTTAAATTGAGAAATTAGACAACAAGAATGAAACAGTTGTCTGGTAAAAATACCAGCCAAAAAGAGCATTATCTATTCCTTTAAAAAAACCCAGCCATTTAATTGCATTTTCTCCCTCCTCATTTTGCTGATGTCTCTTACTTTCCTCCATATAAGGGAAGATATATTAAGAGCATAAGTGTATTTTTAAAAAGATTTCTGATATAGCTTTCTTTTAAAAAATAATAGCTTTTTCATTGACTCAAAGATAAACTACAATTGTGATGTTTTCCTTTCTCAGTTTTTATCAAGTTAAAAATAGGCTACAGAGTGTGAAATTGCCTATTTTATAAGCTTTTCCATGTGGGTTTCCTTTAACTATTTTAATGTACATTTTGCTGACCAGGTTTCTCTTCATCTCTGCAATCTTATAAATGGCACAAGATGATGGGTGTTTATAATATTGATGATTATGTTTGAAGCATATATTTTTGTGCTTGGGTGTATATAGGAAAAATCATAATGTATCATCTTACAGATAACCACATCCTGATTATTTGGATAAGGAGATGTAAAAATAAATGCTGAGTTTAAATACACACATTTAATGGTTTAAAGTCATGCTTGTAGCCAGTTAACCAAAAGGCCAAGTTCCTAAATATGGCATTTGGTACACTAATGAAAACAAACACCCTGGCACCTGCCACACAAAGGGTATTTGATTAACTAGTTGAAACTTGATTGCTACAAAAATAGAAACAGAGGAAATTATAGGGAGGAAAGGAAAAGACTAGGTTCAGCCCATTTTCCTATTTTGTTGATAGTGGATAAATATAACCTATGATATAAAAATCTCCTTGGCCCCATGTACACTTTAGATCACTGAACAGAAAGAACACTCTAAGATGTTCATGGACGGTGGGGAAGTATTTGAATTTTTTTCAGTGTATCAGTCATTTGTATAAAGCATTTTCTCTGAGTAGTGAAGAGTTTCAAAAGTGACAGTGGACATGGGATCTGCCTTATAAGATTAGCTGTGAACGTTCTTCAGTTTTAGTCAATTGACCTCTTATGTGCTTTCACTTTTTAAATAATGCTGCTGAATAAATAAACATCTTACATTGTATAAGATCTTAAGTTTTATTTCAAAGATTTTTCATATGTAAGATCTCATTATGTCCTGAAAGGATCCTCCCAACTGGCTGGAGTGATGGTAGATAGAATAAGGTGGAAGGTATAAAATTTTGTCATTTAAGTTTGGGATATACTCGTATATTTCTTTAGAACAGTGAGAGCTCATATTGATATATCTGAAAGTCTACCTGTTAAAAAAAATTATATTTCAACCAGAGTTTAAAGAGAAGCCTGTTAAAAAATTTTTTTTCTGATTTTTAATTTTAAAGATGTAGGGTATAATTCAGGGTTAGGTATCCAAATATTCATTATGCAGGTACACTTGTTGATGAGGTGTGCCCACCCCCTCCCCCCGGCAGCAGTTTCTCACAACTGCCAATCCCTTTCTTGTAGTATTATGATAATTGTTCAAGGTTTGCTTATAAGTGTGAACATATGGTACTCAGTTCTTTGTTCCTGTGATAGATCACAAAGTATTATAGACTCAAAGTCCATTAGAATATTTTCATTTTTTCATTTTTCAGTATCATCATGAGCCAGGAGCAGTGGCTCAAGCCTGTAATCCCAGCACTTTGGGAGGGTTAGGCAGAAGGGATTGCCTGAGCCCAGCAGGTCGATGCTGGGGTGGCCATGAGTGTGCCACTGCACTCTAGCCTGGGCAATGGAGTGAGATTCCAACTCCCCAACCCAAAAAAAGAATTAGTTCAGCCCTGAGTCATTGTTACTGTGAAAAAAATCTCTTAAGTGGTTTTAGGCAGAAGAAAAAGAGAATCACTAATATAAAAAGAAATAAAACTGAAATGAGGGAAGGTATTGAAGTTAGAGATGGTTAAACTGAAAAAAAAAAATAAGTGCGGCAGCATCTGACATAATGAACTTTTTAACTAATAAAACTTTTAAACTATCTGCATTTGGGGGCTGGTGTTGAGAAAACAAATAAACAAACACAAACAAAACTTAGGTGGTTAAGAAAATTTTTCTTCAACTTGAGACTATTATTAATATCTGACTTATCAATAGTTGATTCAAACATTAGAAATTCGTAAAGGCACTGTGGGTAAATCTTAATACTGTCTAGGAATTTTTTATTTACTCTAATATCTATACTGGAAATACTAAAAAGAGAGTCATACTTAATAGAGTCACTCCAACCTCATTTCAACAAAAATTAAAAATAAAAAACTTTAAAAATTCAGAAACTAATTCGACTGTTTCCTTTTCTGCACTTTTGCTTCCTATTGTTGTAGAGCACAGACATTTAAAGGAGATTTGACAGGATATTTTATATAGGAGACTTAGTTCTGACACCATGAAATGACAATGTGCGCCTGCCCATCACTGTATACAATCTTCTTTTTCTGAAATGATGGTGGTCTCTTAGGTCAGTTGTGGGTCAGCTTGCCCCCAAAGTAAATCTGTAAAACACAGTAAATTCTTCAGTTTATTCTTCACCTCACTTCATTAAGTTCTGGTCACTCAAAAAAGTAGATGGCAGAATGACAGGAATTTTTTTATTTTAGAAGAGGGTCTAAAAGGGACAATACCTAACACAAAGTCTGTGTAGTTAGCTGCAGTAGAAAGCTGATATGGGAGGTTTGAGACTCAGGCTTTTCATTGGTTCTGTTGTTATTTAATGATGTTCTATTTAATGATGTTGGACAAACATTTTCCTCTCTAGCCCAAACAAAATGTGACTGGTCTAACTGATCTCTAATGTTGCTTCTAACTTAAAGTTCATTGGCGAAGTTGGTCCTTTTCTTAAGAAAGTGCAGACACTTTCATCTAGGTAATGATAATAGTTGGTGCAGGTATAGGTATAATAGTTTATAGGTATAAATAAGTATAATAGTTTTGGATAATAGTTTAGGATAATTGATTTGATTAGTTCCTCAAATCAGCTGGAAGCTATGTAAAAGACTGTATCTAAGCTGGACATAAATATTGTCCCTAAGCATTTATTATTTTTTAAATTAAGTATTTCTAGCTGAAAAAAAAGTGCCTCCAAATCTCTGATTTTAAAGTGTCATTTATAGTAAGAAATTCCATTTTTAAGATGAATGCTAAGAAAGAAAATATTGTTATGCCATGCTATTAAAAATTAAATTACGACATTCTATCAAGTGTAAGACTTATTCCAATTTTAGACATGTTAAATGAGGCAGAATTGACAAAAAATGGTATATATATTTACTTTCAAATATTTATTTGTTTACTTTGCTTTTTTTAACTATTCTCTTTTTTTAATCAGGTGTAAGTCATTATGCTCATCCCTTTACTCTTTCAAAACAAAAATCATTAGAATGGAGTTTCTACATGTTTTACAGTAAAGTTATGATCTTTTGGGCTCAGAAAAGGATAGAATGGTGTGATATTTAAACTGATGATCAGATACATATTTTTATTTATTTATTTTATTTATTTTTATTTTTTATTTTTTTTTTAATTGGAGTCTCACTCTGCCACCCAGACTGGAGTGCAGTGGCACGCTCCTGGCCACTGCAGCCTCGACCTGCTGGGCTCCAGCGATCCTTCTGCCTCAGCCTTCCAAGTAGCTGGAACTGTAGGCACACGCTGCCACGACTGGCTAATTTTTTGCTTTGTTGTAGAGATGAGTTCTTGCCAAGTTGCCTAGGCAGGTCTTAAACCCGCCGTCTCAGGCAATCCACTCACCTCAGCCTCCCAAAGTGCTGGGATTACAGGCTGAGCTTCCGAGCCTGGCAGATACACATTTTTAAAATCACATAATTATCATTAATAATTTAAAAATATCTGATTGAGTATACTTCCTTGTATTTGGAATTAACTGTCTGTCAAGATCAAATAATAATTTGAACATTTTCCTCAGCAATCACAAATCTTAATATTAGTGGATACTAAATTAGTGAATGCAAAAATAGGATCTTTTGGGTGCAGGGATAGGGTGATGGAGTATTACTCTGTCACTCAGGAAAGAGTGCAGTGGCATTACCTCCCAAGTAATTGGGACTACATTTTTTGGCAGTAAAATCAGGATCATAGCATAGATCCTTGCTATGTTTTCTAGGCTGGTCTTGAACTACTGGCTCAAGTGACATTCCTGCCTCAATCTCTCAAAGTGCTGGGATTACAGACATGAGCCACTTTGGCTAGCTGGAAGTTTTGATAATAAGAATTTTTGGATATCTGAAGTCTCACCAATGTCACATGTATATATCCTCATATATACATATATTTTTCATGTTCTGTTATTCCAAAAATCCTCTATGAATTGATGCATATTTTAAAAATAAAACTCGACCGGGCTTGGTGGCTCAGTCTGTAATCCCAGTACTTTGGGAGGCCGAGGCAATGCAATACCTGAGTCCCTGGGGTTCGAGACCCACCAGGGAAACTTGGTGAGACCTCATCTCTACAATAAATCAAAAATTAGCTGGGCGTGGTAGCGCGCGCCTGTAGCTCCAGCTACTTGGAAGGCTGAGGCGGAAGGATCGCCAGAGACCAGCAGGTCGAGGCTGCGGAGGCTGGGAGCGGCCACTGCACTCCAGTCTGGGCGACAGAGTGAGACTCCAGCTCAAAAACAAAACAAAACAAAACCAAAACCAAAAAACTCTTTTGGACAATAAATAAATATTCAACATCAGAAAACTATTCTGTGACAGTGAAGAAAAAACTCATGATTAGATTTGAAGGATAAGAATAAATGTCCTTGCTGTGCTATTGACCTGGAGGCCTTTAGCAAGACTCTTAATCTGTCTAAACTATGTAATAAAACTTATTTTATTATTTTACAAAATTTGAATTAATTAATTTCAGTTCATTTAAAATTATTTAGCTAATCTGCAAATAGAGCAAATCATAGAATTGCCTGAAAGTTGCCAAGTAAGAATAATAAACATATTTAATTTTATATTTAATATTATTTACCAAAAATATATGAAAATACGAATTTATAAAAATCTCACTACATCATTTTAATTTTTTATTTTTTTAAAAATAAAAACTTTGTGATGAGAACTCTAAAATGTTGCATGTAAACATTTTGTAAACTATAAGATAATGTGAGAAGATTAATTACATGTTATAAAAGTGATAATTATGAAGCTGAATGCGGGTCTTTGAAGCCGAATTCTTCCAGCAAACATAAAACTTACACTCAATAACCATTTAGAGAATTTGGAGTCATTTATAGACACCATCTGCAGAACTTACATATAACAAAATCAAAGGATAAATTATAGTTTGTCATTACATAATAATCTTTACATCTTAATGAGTAACAATATTTGAATAAAGTTTTAGAGAAGGTTTTCTTCTAGTTTTCCTTGATGTGTGAAGCAACCTGATCATTGAGACACCTGCTGAAACTCAAAGGCTGAGACCTCATGCCTTTGGGGTTGCTTCCTTATTGAAACCGATTCCACAGTCTTTGGTGAGTTTGGTCCCATAAAGAAGATAACTGAGTGTGTCTGTGGCACTTAAAACTTTAGAATGGAAAGTAGTTTAGAATCCTCATAAACTCAAATAGGAGATGTAAAATAACTGAGGATTTTTACCCAAGAACAATTGAATATTGCTTGTGGCTGGAGTGTCTGTCACTAACATACATCTCACCTATTTTATACCATAAAAGTTGTATCTGAGAAATATTCATTGTGCTTAGCCACGTAATTAATATTTTCCTTGTGAGATTTGTTATTTTAATAAACTGTGTAAGGTAAGATAAGACTCAAAAATTTAACATTTCTCTCTCTTTTCTTTTTTTTTTTTTTTTTGAGTCAGAGTCTCACTCTGTTGCCCAGGCTGGAGTGTAGTCGCACACTCATGGCCACCGCAGCCTGGACCTGCTGGGCTCAGGTGAGCCTTCTGCCTCAGTCTTCCGAGTAGCTAGAACTACAGGTATGCGCCACCATGCCCGGCTAATTTTTTTATTTATTGTAGAGACGAGGTCTTGTCAAGTTGCCCAGACTGGTCTTGAACCACTGAGTTCAGGCAATCCTCTCACCTCTGCCTCCCAAAGTGCTGGGATTACAGGCTTGAGCCACCGCGTCAGGCCAACATTAAAAAAAAAAAAAAATTAAAATACAAGGAATGTGCTCTTCCCATTTCTCTTTGCTCTTCAATTGGTAGTAGTAAATTTTCCAAAGTCACAAAACTAGTTAGAAAAAGAGCCAGAAAAACAACTTAAATTTTCAGACTCCCAGTTTCATGTTCTTTCAAGTATAACTTATTTGTATAAGTGTAAAACATCTTTCCATCTCCAAAACAAATTTTTTATAAAGTAAGATTTTTATGGATGAGGTGCTCTTAATGTGTTTAACTATATTTTAAAATGACTTTCCCTGAACACAACAAAATCAGGAAAAATGATAATTTACTAGTACATGTGTTAACTGATTTTACTCTATTTGGCACCATTTTTGCTCTTTTTAAGACACTTTTGCCTTCCAGAATCTCAAAATTGTGTTGTTAAGTGTCCCTGCTTTTTTCTTCTAGTTAGAATTTTCATTCATACTTAATTTCTTACAAAAAACGAAGATGGTAGAGGCTTACAATGCCACTTAGAAAGATCTATTATTATAAAAACTCAGATCTGCATTCTTTCACAGAGTATTTAGTTGTTGCTGTAAACTTATTGAGGGCAGGGGCTATGTCATATTCACTGTTGCCTCTTAGCACCCAACAGAACATCTGGCACGGGGTCAAAAGTAAGTGTGGAGTGAACAAATGAAGCAGCTTTGTGTGTTAGGGAAACAGGAATGCAGAGAAGATATTAACATCTTAGTTTTACAGGTATGGAAACTAAAGCATGGAGAAGAGATTGGCCGTGTTTCTACACCTGCAGCAAAATATACTGAAGTTCATGCTGGAATTCTGAAATGTTTGTTAAGATTTTACATCATAGATTCTCATTCTAGTTAAAATGCTATGCATCAGTATTCCTCAATAATCACTTCTCTAGACTTTAATATTTATTCTTATCAAACATCAATCTGTACTTACATCTCCAAATAATTAAAATATTTCTTGACATAAAATGGTATCACTTAAAAACAGGAAAGAACTTTAGTATATAATTGTAGACAATTCTGTTAAGGAAATTTGTTGTTTAATTCTAATGTTCATTACTGGGGGAAAATACCTTTAAAACTATGAACGTAAAAGCCAATAAGGTTGCATGTAAACATGCTGGCTGACCATTTGACACACAGACTTTTTTCCTGTGGCATAAAAAAAGCTTTCAGAGAGTAAAAGTTGAATAAATGAAGTCAAATATAGCATTTTAAAACCTCAGGGGAATATGGAATATCACCACCCTCTTCACCCTTTGCCATACTTCATACTTAAATTTTCAGACTCCCAGTTTCATGCTCTTTCAAGTATAACTTATTTGTATCTTTAATATTAAATATTTAATAAAATCCACTAAGCTAGCCAATAAAATCAAGGAGAAAATATCTCTATCATGTAAGTAAAGGGGAAAAATATAAATTTTATAATACTCAACAACAGAATGCATTTATTAGGCATACTATGTATGTCAGACACCAGGTATATAAAAGTAAATAAGACTCTCTGTCTTCTAATTGCTAGCAAGTTGTTTGAGGTGGAAACCCTGGAACAACCTGTCCCACCCAAGGGTTTCCTCTTACAAGTACAAACTCTGGAATGCTTCAATTTTCTTGAAGTATGATTGCTGTAAATAACCATTTTAAAGGTAACATTTGCATTGTGCCTTATTATTATGAAACTAATTATGTCCTGTCATCTCCACAACAGTCATGTTAGAGCTATATGGAAAATATTATAATTCAATTTTTCAAAAAATTAATGAACTGAGACTAGCTGAGTTACTTTAAAACCTTGGTCTCCTAACTTCTGGTATTGTGTGTACATTTCTAATACAATAAAATAAATTAGTAGAAAGAGGTTAACCCTCAAGTTACATAGACCTAGATCTGAATCCTAACTGTGCAAGCTATTTAGTGTCTCTGGACTTTTTTCTGATGTAGATGTTAAAACAGAGACTTACTTTGTAGGCTTATAATGAGAGTTAGAAAGAATACATGTAAAGTGACTGGCACAAGTTAGTTAATAAATAAAAGTTATTATACTTTGATAGTTCCTACGAAATATGACAACGTTTCAAAATATTTTTAATACTTTTTATTTTGATGAAATTTTTTTTAAAGTCTTAATATTAAGGAACAATATTAGTCCTCAAAATCTAAACTTATGAAAGAATTATAGAAAATAAAATGTAAGCCGGGCTCGGTGGCTCAGCCTGTAATCCCGCGCCTTTGGGAGGCTGAGGTGAGTGGATTGCCTGAGCCCGCGGGTTCGAGACCCGCCTGGGCAGCGAGACCTCGTCTCTACAATAAATCAAAAATCAGCCGGGCGGGGTAGCTCGCGCCTGTAATTCCGGCTTCTCGGAAGGCTGAGGCGGAAGGATCGCCAGAGCCCAGCGGGTCGAGGCTGCGGTGGCCGGGAGCGGCCACTGCACTCCAGTCTGGGCGACAGAGTGAGACTCCAACTCAAAAAAAAAAGAAAAAAAAAAAAAAGAGTTATAAGTAGAAATCACTTTAACATTTGTTACATTATTTGTTATTATTATTATTTTAAGTCATAATATTTCAATAAAAATAGCGTGCAATTTAAAATATATCATCCTAGGAATAACAAAGAGGAAAGGTCAGTTGTACTCAAGGCATAATTCTTCTTCAAGTTCTAATTGTACTACTTAAGTGTTTTAATATTATTTTATATATTTTAAAAGTGAAACTTTTATATGCTTAGAACTTTGTATGTCACAGAAGTATAAAATTTTAGAAAGAGAGACAGCAATCATTAGAAATTTTCAAAGTTAACACCCTCAATGAATAAAGGGAAAAAGTGAGGCTCAGAGGGAATGAACTTGCTTAAGAAAGAAAAGATATGACAGGAATATAGAAAAGGTTGAGGAGGTGGAGGGAGCAGGAGAAAGTGGTGGCAGAAGCATTGTTACTGGAGGGGAAAGGTGTTTGGTACCAAGGCCTAAGGTGATGGGGTATCAATAAGGGAAAAAGGATAATGCTGAGCAACAGCCAGTTCAAGTCAGCCAAGGTATCAGGCAATTATTGGCAAATGATTCTCATCAGTGCTTCAGATAAGTGCCCGGGCACTCATTTGAAGAAACAAGAGGGAGGGCTTGGCTTAAAAAAAAAGTCTTAATCAGAGAGTTATTTAGGCAAACCGGAACTAACTAATTTAGAGAGGTGCTCAGTGTTAGGAAAGAAGGGAACTTGTAGCTTGCTTATTGTAGTTCCCACAGATTCCAGTTTCACTGAGGAGAGAATCACGCTTCAGGGAAATGGCGTGATTTGTACAGGATCATAAAGCTGCTGAAGTCAGAATTGAGATTAGAAGTCTGGTTTTCTGATTCCAAAACTTGTGTTTCTTAGCATCATTGAATCTAAGCAACAGTTGTCTAGTGAATAGGGATCACAGTGATGAAATAAATATTGACAAAGTGGTTAAATTAGATCATGCCTAAAGATTAGCCCTGACTTTTAATTCTCTAATATAGGAAAAATTGAGCAACATGGGGCTTCCCCATATCATTCTTATACTCAGCATCCCTGGCACTTTTATTTCTTTTGTACCTTTCAATTATAAAATATTATCCAGCCCTAATTTGTGCTTAAATTTTGCCTGAAGCTGCAGAGGTAGGTAGTGGCAGAGCTAGAGAAATATTTTAGGATTTATTACTGTGGAGTTTTTTTTTGGGAAACAACCTCAATTAATCTAATTTTATTAATCAAATGTTTTAATCTTTGAGAATATTTGAACAAGAAGTTAAAGTTTTACTCCTGGGGTCCCCTTACCTAGTCAACTAAAGATATTCATTTCTCTACTATCTCATGATTCATTATATAAAAATCAGTTCAAAACTCTAAGAAATGAAGGGAAGAAATTAAGTGATAACCTTAAATACTTTAAATAACTTCTTGAATTAAACCATAGTGAAATTCACATATATAGAGGACATTTGAACTCATGTCTGCAAAAAACTCTGCTTGGAAAAGATCTATAAGAGAGCTGAAAAGAAGTATTGAAGTAAGAGAAGACAGAAAATGTACTTGATGTTTTGGGGTAGACCATTAGATACAGCACTATAAATTCTATAGCTTATATGGACATTAAAATCACCATAATTAACTGTTAAAGATGTTTAATTTTTAGAAGGATAATTTAGAAACAATAATTATGTTCCCAAACCTAAAGGGTCTGTTGTAATTCAAAGGAACAATATTTTATGTTGGTGGATTGAATTTATTGAGTGAACAACAAACCTGAAACCAACTTTTAAATTTTGTCTTAAACAGAATTTAAATATAGCTTTTAGATTAATTCTTAATTCAATCACTAAGTAGCAAGAAAATTATAAATACTGAAGAATAGACATGATCTCAGTCTACTCCATCTATGTTATTAGTATTATATTTGCATATTTGATTTTTACAAAAAGAAAACAATGGATACTTCAGGTTTTAAGAATATAGAATATATAATTTGATTAATTTTGGGATGTTTCTTAAGCTTTAATTTTGTTAGAAATAATAAGAGAAAAGCTTTCTTTTTCACCCAGGTTGTTAAAAATAGACCACAACTTGCATATTAAAATATTTTCTAATATTGAATTTCTTTGATGAAAGCAATAATACTATTAACATGCATGTAAAATTATTTTCTTGAGTTTCCTTTCTCTTTGTTTCAAAATGTTAAAAAAAGCACAAAATAATATAATAAAAAATTGAAATATCTGAGCAAGCAATTAGCTCTACTTTGCAATACAAAAATATATTTGATTTTCTACTCATTTCAGAGAGGGAAATATTGCCAAAAATTTTCTAACTTTAACAAAATTAAGATCTAATCAAACACCAAAAAAGTCTGTTAAAGTAAAAATAATAGTGAAAGAAAAAAAAAAACTTCCACTAAAACTTTATCAGTTTTTACATAACTTACCTTGTAAAAAATCAGGAGATTCTAACTTTAGAGTCCTGTCTGTGCAGTTTCTCCCAAACTCAGCCTTGATGGTGAGTTTTCTCTCTGGGTTTTTATAGTCTCAGTTATACACCCCTTACTCCAATCCCTGCCTTTGCTTTCTCTTACATCATTTCTACAGATTTTCCACTGAACAATTTCCCAAGCCTCCCTTCAATTTATCTCTCTCTCTCTCTCTGTTTTCCCTCCCTCTTTTGCCCTTTCTCTCTCCTTCATTTTCACGCTCCCTCTTTTCTCCCTCTCCATATTTATTCTATCTATTGCTTTGATCATGGCATTTAAGTAGCAATGGGAGCTTGAGCTCTGGAAATTTTAAGTATACATTTAGTATTGTGTTTAGCCTCAGACCCATCGCCTCTTCCGGAGGTTTTAGTCCAGCTCTGATCCTTACAAATTATATTTGGGAAATAAAATGCACTAACATTTGTTTAAAAGTCACTAGGGCAATTCAAAGTAAGATTTAGGGAGATTATAATCAGATCCATACTGATTTACTGGTGTAATTTTTGGACCCTTAAATTAAATGATCAGCTATGGAGATAATGAGCAGTTTCAACCTCAGTCAGGTGCACAGCGCTGTGTCAGTGAAACAAAATGACAGCTACTTCGTAATTAACATTGCTATACTGGGAAGGCTGTCACTAACAAACCTATAAATACTGAACTGTGACATGTGGACTATAAATGCAAACGTTGCAATCATTTTTATCTTGCTCTTGTTCTCCAGTATTTTAATTTCCTTTCAAACTAATATTCTTGTCTCTATCTGAAAATTTCCTTCATCTATATGCTACTAAGCACATTTACTTCCTTAACATACAGAGATTACTAAAAAAAATGGTTATAATGTTATGTTATTGGATCATTATTGGCTCATTTGATTCAGCTGTGGGTTCCCATTTGACAGATAAAGAGACTGAGACTCAAATAAATTAAGTGACTTTATGAGATCACACAGCTAGGAAGTAGCAGCAGTGCTGGATTTTAAATACAGACCTTCCTAATTCCCTATCTACTTCTTTCCCCACGACTACATTCTGTCTCACTATTTAAAAAGTTAGAGAAGAGAATCTAAACCAGATTATGTTTTTGCACTAGTAGAAATAAATTTATTCTTTTTGGTTTTGCTTAAAAAGCCATTTAAAATACTACTCACTAGTATAGGAACTATTACATGGTTAATTTGGACCTAGATGGGAGAACTGACCAGAGCACACTGAATTGGTGGGACAGTAAAATGCTTCATTTTTATGAAGGGTTTCCAGGGATAACATATGTCTCAACAAGCTTGAAATCTGAGTAGTTGGCAGCAGTAATTCACAAGTCAAGATAAAAATACAGCCTAATTGTGGACCCTTGTTTAGACATTACTGCCATAAAACAATTATGTTAGCTTGAATCCACATGATGGAAAACTCTCAATATAGATTTAACGGATGCATCATAATGCTCCCAGAAGCCAATATTCTTGACGTTTCCTTCCATCCTTATTTGAAACGCCTCCCATAGCATGCTGACAAGTGATATCTGTGGCTGATTTATTCCAGATCTGTCCCTGCTTAGACAGTCCAAAGATTCCACCCTATTTGTGGATTTTGTTGACCTAATTCAAAAGTTTGACTTAACTGTTCTGCAGCAGCAGAAATAGTAACAGTTTATTCCAGGAACATGACCATGGTACATTTAAGCCATTTATACAGGCTTCTGTACGTTATATGCCCCTATGTGATTTAGTTATGAATTTATAGATGATAGAAACATTCTGTTATCTTAAAAGACAGAAGAGAAATGAGAGCATACAAATAAATAGAAAGATGAAGAGAATAAACACCTGGTAATGGATGAGGAGGCTCTTAAAATGAGTACAGTGGCATGATCATCACCATCATGGCTAATAGGCAGCCTCGACCTCCTAGGCTTAGGTGATCCTTCCACCTCAGCATCCTGAATAGCTAGGATTACAGGTGTGCACCACCATGCCTGGCTAATTTTTTTTTGTAGCAACAAGGTCTTGCTATATTGTCTAGGCTGGTCTTGAACTCTTGGATACAAGCAATCTACCTGTCTTGCCCTCTGTAAGTGTTGGGATTACAGGCATGAGCCACTATACCTAGCCTCTCATTTTATTCTTAATTTAAATATTAAAAAAAATTATTGATACATAAAATGTACATATAGTATTCTTTTTAAATCTTTTTTCTTGGTCATTCACTCTAAATTGTATTTATTTTATTTATCCAAGAGATTAACATTTAGTTTCATTTTCTCCACTATGTTCATAAGTTTATTTAACTCATTTCTATTTTGTATTACTTTCTTACTTTTGACTCATTCAGGTTTAATGTGCTCATAAGTTTTTAAAACTTTATTTAAGGTGCATGCTTAAATTGTTGATTATAGATATTTTTTTCTTTTCTAATAGAGACATTTAGTGCTATAAATTTTCTTCTAAGCACCCATATAGCTACATTGTACATATTTTAATGTACTCTATTTTCATTTTCCATTTAATTTTAAATGTTTTCTAATTAAAAATGCTATTTGTTGTTTAGACATATGCCATTTAATTTCAAAATATTTGGTGATTTTCCACATATTTCCTGTTACTGATTTCTAGTTTGTTTTTTGTCAGTAAACATAGTCTTTATTATTTAAATTATTTTGATTTTGTTAACATTTGTTTTATAGTTGACAATATACCATATATTGGTGAAGTTTTATGTGGACTCTAAAAACAATGGTCATTATTGAATGGAGTGTTCTATAAATTCCAACTAAGTTCAGTTGGCTGAAAATGTTCAAATTTACTTTATAATGATTTTCATCTACTTCTCTCAATTATGGGGGGAGTATTGCTAGTGTCTTCAAATACAATTGTACATTTCTTTATTTCTGTTTTTGATTATACCACATTTGTATACATTTTAAGCTTATATTAGGCGCATATTCCTTTATGCAATTTATCTTTTTATCCCTAATAACATTTATTATTTTGAAGTTTACTTTGCCTAATATTCATCTGTTTCCTATAGCTTTCTTTTGATTATTGTTGTCATGGTACATCTTTTCCCCCATCCTTTACATTTTTGAATAATGCTTCAAAAATCATGTTTGTTTGTTTGTTTGTTTAGAGAGCACAGAACTGATTTGTGCTTTATTTCTCCCCATCTGAAAATATCTAAGTTTTAATTAGTGTGTTTTGATTATTTGCATTTAATGCAGTTATTGAAATATTTGGATTAAAAACTACCCTTTTGAAAGTTTTATTTTTTTTAGTCCCATCTGTTTTCTGTTCCATTTCCTCTCATTCTACCTTATTTTTGATTATTACTTATGCTTCTGTTTATACATTTTAAGTTATTGAAATAGGTATAGAATATGCATAATTTTCCTTTAAATTTTTTCCATTTCATATATACTACAGCAATCTTTCGAAAGCATATATTCATTTTCTCTTTTATTCTTTACAGTATTATTGTCATATATTTTAGTTTAACCCGTCTAATTCCACAGTTTTAAATTTTTGCTTTAAATAGTGATATGTTAGTGATATAAACAATGTTTCAAAATTTTCATATTTACCTACATTTACCACTGATAATGCTACTCTGTGTGTTTTTAGATTTACATTTTTAAGTAGTATCATTCTCCTTTTTCTTAAAGAACTTCTTTTAACATTTGTTGTAGTTCTCTAAACAGGTGTTTAATTCATCTTTAGTTTTGAATGTAATTTTTGTTTATTGCAGAATTCTGAGAGGACAAATTTTCTTCCTTTAATATTCTGAAGTTAATGCTCTATTTCTCATCATAGTATCTGATGAGAAATCTGCTATTACTGTCTATGGTATGCTTTGCTGTACTTGTCTTTATATTTGTTCTGCTTATGGTTCTTTGAGTTTCTTGGCTGTTTTCTTTCAAGAATTTTGGGAATAAATGACCATATTTTTTTCATATATATATATATATATATTTTTTTTTTGTCCCATTCTTTTTTTCTTTTTTCTGTTACTCCAATTACATGTATATTAGATCATTTGGTATTGTCCTACACCTTTTGGAAGTTCTGATTTTCTTTGTACTTTTTTTCCCTCTCTGTATTTAAGTTTGAATAGTTTCTATTGACTTAGCTTCAAATGCATTTACTGCTTCCTATTCTGAAGCCAGTCTCTGATATTATGTGTATGTGTGTTTATTTTTAGCATATTATAGGTCTGGTATAAAAATGTGGATTTCACTTGTGTCTGGAGCTTCCAAGAATTCTAAACTCTCACACAGACAGCACATTTACTTAAAAATTTTGTTAAAGTTTCAATTTTTTCATTAATCACTTTTATGGTGATTAGATCACCTCTGTAAAACTCTTCCTTAAATCCTCTACCAAGGGTGAAATATTTCGTATGCCTTTTTTTCCCTCAGAGGGGCTTGTAGCTGTTTTAAATTTAGTATTGCTCATTGTCTAATGACCTCTCTGATGGGTTAAAATAAAGGTTATGGTTGTGCATGTTTTTGTGGAGGTAATATTGTCTTGCAGCTTTCTGTATATTAAGTGGAAACACATACTGCTTCCTAATATTTTAATGTTTGTTTTTCAGTATAAAAATACTTTGATAATTTTTCTATTTTTCTGGACAATACTGTTTTTATTATCCTCCCAATTTTGTAAATGTAAAAACAGATTTGAAAGCACTCACATTACATAAATAAGATGTAAATTAGTCTTTGAGCTAAGTCTGGCCTTTTCTACTGCATTTTTTATTTATATAAATCATCCCTCTAATAATAGAATTTAGATGTTTGAGAACTGCATTCATAAGCCTCCTCATATTTCCTCTTGTGTTTATCCTAAAGTGAACACCAGAAGGCTTCATTTCTATTTCATCTTGATTGCCCAGATAAGGGACTGATTTCCACCTCTGAATAACAGTAGGACTTCTTATATTACTCTGACTTTGCACTGATTTTTAATGTATTTCATGTCTGGGCAAGTCATGTCTATGTAGTTATTGTGGTGGGGACTTTCTCAGCAGACCAGAGGTTTATAGATTATTTTTGAGCCAAAGCACATTAGCTTTCACCTTTATTTTTATAGGAGAAGAATGTGATTAGTCTTTGTGGCCTTATTTCAAGAACTATTTTCACAGGCACACTATTTGCTGATACAGTTAAAATGCCCTTGCTACTTGATACTGTCATCCTTTACACAATCCCCATTAGAATCATACATACTAGTTACACTAACTACAGAGTTCTACCTGCTAAATTCTAACGGCTCATCATCGATTTTAAGTTTAAGGACATGGAACTTAAAATGGGGACAATAGAAGCCACACTAGAAGACCAATTGCCTTATACCTTGAAGGTATCACAGACACACACACACACACACACACACACACACATTTGGTACCTAAATGTAGAATGATGTTACAAATGTAGATACAGGGTCCTCCTGAAGAAAGTCAGTTGCCTGCAATGAGGCACTAATATAATAATAATAATAATAATAATAACCTATTAGCATATAACATCAAAATTTATACATCTTTTTATAATCTATATCACTGCTATAGTAACTGTTTTCTTTCTGGTACTTTAATTCTCTTAAGTAATGAAACAGCTATTAATAACATGATTAGACAAATGAAAAAACTAAAGTTTCAAAAATATTTACTTTTTCATTTGACATACAAGGAATTTTTCTAGGTGTGCAGAAATAGTGACTTTGTTCTCTAGAAGTCTATATTCTAATGAAGACAAAACTGAAATACAAATAACTCCAGAAAGTTCTCTATATTATTCTGTGAAGAATTCAACACTTCTTTTTGAGTTCTTGATTACATTATTTTAATGGGATTTCCCTAATGTTGAGTCAGGATTTATTGTCTCAAGTTAAAGTTATAGATAATTGAAAGGCTAAACACCTTGTATGAAACAGCATTGTATTATGTTTTGTATAGTCATCATAATGGTCAAGATAATATTGAGGATTTATCATATGCCAGCATTATTTTATTAAATCTTCATTTCTATACAGTAAAGGAGAAATTATTATTATTCTCACTTTACAGAAGAGAAAAATGGACTCTTTACTAAAGTCAATCACTTAGTGGTCTTGTCTTTCAACTCCCTTATGGGATTTGTTATGTTGTTAATTTGTGATCTATTTCCTTGATATGTGTTCGTAGAGAAATAAATTTCCCTCTTAGTATTGCTTTCTTGGCATTCCAGAGATTTTGGTAAGAGGTGTTTTTGTTTTCATTTGCTTCCAAGAGTCTTTTAATTTGTTTTGATTTCTATGTTAACCCAAGAGTTGTTCAGTACTGTGCTGTTTAGTGTCCATTTCCGTGTGTTTTTTTTGGGGGGGAGGGGTTGTTGATGGTGATATTTATTTTTATTCCATTGTAGTCTGAGAAGGTGCATAAAAGTATTTTGATATTATGGAGTTTGTTTATGCTTGATTTATGGCCAAGTATGTGGTCAATCTTGGAGTCTAATCCATGTGGTGATGAGTAGAATTATATTCCATGGTTGTTGGGTGAAGTGTTCTGTAGGTAGCTATTAAGTCCATTTGGTCAAGCGTCAAGTTGAGGTTCCTGATCTCCTTATTGGTTTATTGCCTCTACTATCTATCTAAAGTTGTCAGTGGGTTTACCCTTAAACACCTAGGTATAGAAGGAACATACCTAAAAATAGTAAATGCCATCTATGATAAACCCACAGCCAACATATTAGTAAATGGACAGAAATTGAAACCTGGACATTGAAATTGAAATTGAAACCCTGAAAACTGGAACAAGATAAGACTGCCCACTCTCACCCCACCTGTTCAACATAGTGTTAGAAGTTCTAGCTACAGCAATCAGACGAAAGAAGGATATCAGGGGTATCCAAATAGGAAAAGAGGAAGTTAAGTTATCCCTCTTTGTGGACAATATGAACCTATATCTGGAAAATCCAAGGGAATATGTAAAAAATCTCCTTGCACTGATAAAGGACTTTGGCAAAGTCTCAGGGTATAAAATCAATGTACAAAAGATAGTCACATTTTATATACCAACAACAAATAGGCAGAGAACCATACGAAAAGCACAATCCCATTCACAATAGACACAAACAAGTGAAATGCCTTGCCATCTTCTTAACCCGAAAAGTGAAAGACCTTTACAACAAAAACTACAAAATATTGCTCAAAGAAATCAAAGAAGACACAAATGGAAGAATATTCCCTGCTCATGGATAGGAAGAATCAACATTGTTAAGATGTCCATCCTACCAAAGGCAATCTACAGATTCAATGCAATATCTGTTAAATTACCAACATCATTCTTCTGAGACCTGAAAATGACAATACAGAAATTCACATGGAAACAAAAATGACCACAAATACACAAAACAAAGCTCAGCAAAAGAAATACAGTGGGAGGTATCACACTTCCAGGCATCAAACTTTATCACAAGGTTACAATCACCACAACAGTCTGGTATTGATATAAGAACAGGCATATAGACCTATGGAATTGGGTAGATATTTCAGAAGTAAAACCTCAATTTTCAACCAGCTTATCTTCGACAAAACCTCCATCAACAACCACTAGGCAGAGGAGAACCTATTCAGTAAATGGTGCTGGGAAAACTGGCTGACCACATGCAGAAGATTGAAACAGGACCCCTACCCATCACTATACACAAAAATCAACTCTAAAGGGATTAAAGTCCTAAACATAAAACCTCGGACTATAAGAAACTTATAAAATGCATGAGACACTTACGGAAATTGGAACTGGCAACCAATTCCTGATCAAAACCCCATGCTATAAGAGATAAGTTAGACAAGTAGGACCTCATCAGACTGAAAACCTTCTGCAAAGCAAAGGAAACCATCAAGAGAGTTGGGAGACAGCCCACAGAATGGGGAAAAATACTTGCCAACTGCATATCTGACAAAGGCCTAACATCCAGGATCTACAAGGAACTAAAACATGCCAAAAGGAAAAAAAAACTCAGTCACATTAAAAAATGGGCAAAAGACATGAATAGCTACTTCTCAAAAGAAGACATTATGAGTAGCCAACAGACACATGAAAAGATGCTCAGCCTCACTAATCATCAGAGAAATGCAAATCAAAACCACATTGAGATACCACCTAACTACAGTAAGAATGGCCATCATTAATAAAACAAACAACAACAGATGCTGGCAAGGATGCAGAGAAAATGGAACACTTTCTGTACTGTTGATAGGAGTGCAAACTAATTCAGCCTCTATATGGAAAACAGTGTGGCAATTTCTAAGAGAACTAGAAATTGATCTTCCATATGACCCAGCAGTACCCTTTCTGGCAATATACCTGGAGGAACTCAAATCATTCTATGAAAAAGATACCTGCACATGCTTGTTTACTGC
This sequence comes from Carlito syrichta, assembly GCF_000164805.1. Lineage (NCBI taxonomy): Eukaryota > Metazoa > Chordata > Mammalia > Primates > Tarsiidae > Carlito > Carlito syrichta. The sequence continues at coordinate 28,799 of NW_007250928.1, read as the reverse complement.
AGCACTATTCACAAGAGCAAAAGCACGGAACCACCATGCTATCCATTGATACTGGACTGGATAAAAAAAAAAATGCATATACAGGATGGAATATTATGCAGCCTTAGAGAAGGACAAAACTACGGACTTCACAGCAACTTGGTTGAATTTGGAGTTTATCATACTTAGTGATTTATTACAGAAACAAAGAACTGAGTACCACATATTCTCACTCATGAGTGGACCCTGAACACCTATTATAATACTACAAAAAGTCGGGCTCAGTGGCTCAGCCTGTAATCCCGCGCCTTTGGGAGGCTGAGGTGAGTGGATTGCCTGAGCCCGCAGGTTCGAGACCCTCCTGGGCAGGCGAGACCTCATCTCTACAATAAATCAAAAATTAGCTGGGCGTAGTAGTGCATGCCTGTAATTCCGGCTACTAGGAAGGTTGAGGCGGAAGGATCTCCGGAGCCCAGCAGGTCAAGGCTGCAGTGGCAGGGAGCAGCCACTGCACTCTAGTCTGGGTGACAGAGTGACACTCCAACTCAAAAAAATAAAAAAATGAAAATAAATTAAAAAAAAATTCTACAAAAAAGGGATTGGCAGTAGCAAGCCACTGCCAGGGTAGGGTGGAGGAGCAATTAGCATAAAAAATGTTGTCTGATTCAGGCAAAGTAAGGTCCAATGAGAGGCTGAAAACTTCACCTGTAACTTAACCACTTATGTACACAATTCTGACTTTTACCCCACAACTTTAAAATAAAATAAAAAATATTTAAAAAGTCAATAAATTAGTTTGTGAAAAAGCCAGGATTCCACATTTTTTGACCTTCAGGCTGATGTTTTAAATAACTACACTATATTGTCTATTTCTTTAATCCTAGAAGCCATCTTATAAGGTAGGTATTGTCCAAAATTAAACCATGAGAATGCTAGATTTGGAGCATGTTCAAAGTCATGCATGTATAAATGCCAGAGCTGGAGTCTGTGTATGGAAAAGACTTCTCCAAAACCTTTTCCCTAAGACCTACTTAACACCCCTTTTGAACAGACTGTATCAATACCACTGAGAAAGCAACTCAACAACTCTTATTGGCATTCCTGAGGTGCAACTATTTAGACCATTAACTTTCATCATTGTGAAGGAGTATTGTCTTTGTTATGCATCCCTTAAACTCATCTGTATGATTTTACACTGGGAAGGGTCCTCAGGCATCACAAAGTAAATTTTGTTCTGTATGTTATGCTGAGGTAAGAAAATGAGATTCTTTCAAGAGAATACAAAATGATACTAAGAAGATTATTGAATTCTCTCAGCATCTGGTAAAGTTAATGTACAAATTAACACTATTATATGGATGCCTCAAAATGCCAGTGAAATTTTAAGCACAGACATGACATCCAAAAAATGGAAGTAATAATTCTGCTTTACTCTATGCTGACCAGATTGTAACATGCTATAAGAAAGAGGCGAAGACAGACTAAAGAGTCCCAAAATAAGTACCCAGCACAGGGTGGGAACCGAAAGCCAGTTAATCCAAAAAAGGACCATTTAGAAGTATGGGCATGTTTAGTTTGAAAAAAACTATAATGGCCTGCCTAATAATTATTTTAGGTTATAAATGATAGAAATACAAGTTTGAATTCAACAGAAACAAAGAGACCATCTATTAATTATATTTTTATTTAATACTTTTTTGACAATGGAGTTGGTTTTTTGAAAGAAGAGTGAGCTCGATTACTGAAGGTATTTATGCAAAAGTGGACCTGGCAGAGATACTGAAGGAAGGATTATCACATCAACCAGGAGATGAGATTAGGGAACAAATAAGGTACTTCTATGTCTTGTGATTCTACAAAGAAAAATAAAAAATGAATACATAATTAAATTCAAATTGATAATGTGGTTTGTTTAGGTAATCTTTCATGCATTGATCAAAACTATTATAGTATGAAAGTTTTAAACTATAAATCATGTACCCTACTGGGATCACCAGACATATTGAGCAAATCAAAATAAGTTTTTATGTGATATTGCTTAATTGCCTTATAGTCAATTTACATCATGTTACACAAACAAATATACAGCTTAAATGAAACATATATGTAATATGTAATTTGATCATTTATGTTTACTTGCTTCAGAATTAGCTGTCTTATTACGTTTGCTCACAAAATTATAAATATTTTTATCTTAACTGGAGATAGACTGGCGTAGGTACAAGTCTTGCAGATATGTTCTTTGTCAGATTTCACTCATTTTTCTGATTATTACCCTCACGGATTAAATTACAGTGATTTACTCAAACTACAGGAAAATGGTTCTAAACTTATAAGTTTTTACTTTTTAATTTATTGTTTTATTAAGCAAAAATTTTTAGAGCTTAGTTTTCTCTGTTTATTTTAATCATAAGCCTAAATTGAGGAAGGAAGCATGAAATGACTTACAAGTGATTTGGTAGTTTCTTTAAACTTTGAATTTCTTTTTCTTTTAAGTTTCAGGCTAGGGGACATATTAAATAATTCATAACTCAATGTTTGGGAGTTGGTGAGATATATATATACATATATGTACATATATTAGCATTAATTGAGCATGCAGTATGAAGCATATTATTCTCTAAGGTGTTTTTCATGTACCAGTTTCTTCAATTACCACAATAATCTTATGAGGCAAATTCTCTTACTATATTCATTTTGAAACAGGAAAACTGAGATATACAGACGTTAGTCATCAGATTGCTTGGTGCAGAGGCCAGATGCTTTTATTTTTATCTTTATTGATACAGAAAATGTATTGTGCCAAGGTGGTGAAAACTTTCAACCTTAGCTGAAATAGCAGTAGATTTTAATTATAAAAATAGTCAAGAATTAGTGAAGATAAGTTTTTTCTTCTTTTTAAACATTCATATTTATATCTAAATGTTAATATATTTATTTTTATTTTAGATGTTCACATATTAATCTATACACTTCCTTGAGAATGTTGTATAATCCAAATCTTGTCTTCTCTTTCTCTTATACACACACACACACACACACACACACACACACACACACACACACACACAATCTTTTGTCTTTGCACACATTTTTTAACTGTGTAGTAAAAGTGAGTATATATTTAGCAGTGGTACCAAGTTGCCTTTTTCTTCATGCAGAATCTTTACATCCTATAGCCTACTGGAGAACCGGACTTTTGGTTGCCAGCCATGAATTAAATTAGGAGTATCCCACAGGTTTTCCCTTCGAAGATTAGAAGTGAGATATTCATTAGAACAATGACTCCCTGGCGCCATTGGACTCTCCATGGACCGAGACTGGTGTGATTGGGATCAGGAAGTGAGACTGGATCTCTGCTTTTCTTTGCTGGTCTTAAACTCTTCACTGGTGAAATAAAAAACTTATTCAAATCATCCCTAAAACCTTTTTCAGTTTGCAAGTCTCTGATTTACTAAGTCAAGCAACTGCTATTTGAGAATGTGTCTACATTGACCACATTTTTGTTTTTCACTTCCACAAATATTTCCCCAGGGTGTGTTGTATACCTGGCCCTTAGAAAGTCACTGTATAAAAAGTTTGTCAGGAGTTTGTAACCCAATGTCTTGCAGAGAAGAGAGTTAATTTTAAAAATAATGGCATTTTGATGTGATTAGTACTATATAAATGATATAAACTTTTTTATAGAAGGATATTTCAAACATGATTTGAGAGATTTACCTTCTGTCATATTTTCTAGTTGCCAGGGTGCCTTAAGAGTGGTTGACAGATCTCACGCTAACATTATTGTATGCACACATGTTTTTTGAATAAGAACGCATCTTACCATTCACAGGCCAAGACTGGATGGGGCCTTAAGGTCCACATCATTAAAATCATACTGGGACAAAAGTAACTTTTTTTTTTTAACTATTCAAGATTCACATTTTCTTTCAGCTTCCATGGATGCTAAAAACATGCAGCTATAAATCCAAGTCCAGTTTTAAAATTATCATACCTACAATTATCACCATTAATTATTTCTTTGAATAGAAATCATACATGCTACAATTCTTAGAAATATATAGATCTATATTTCTTAGACTATAAAAAAGCCTGCTCTTCCCTACTCTTCACATTAAGACTTTGTTTCAGTCTTTGTGCTGATCTTGCTCATTACCTGAAGTAAGCTCTCACCCATACATCTGCCAAGTTACTAGAACTCACTAACCTGCCAAAATGAGGAATAACAATATACCGCGAATCAAAATGTAAACTTTAATCTTAAATCTAATTATAAATATAGATATGGCAACATGAATTTAAACATAAAATTAGGGCTTAACTTTGCAGAGTTGCCAAGTGAAAGACACATGGTTATAAGCAAAACCATCCTCTTCTCTGTCCTTCCCACATACTTTCCAATTTAATCCAGTCTTTTCTAAGCAGCACTGGAGTGCTGTTATCCTGTTTTTATTTTTTACACATACCTAAAATCTAGCATGAAATAACAACAAAAATACTTTAAATGATTGGAAGAAAATTTAATTTTGTTACTGACATAAAACAAACTAATAGAATGAAATAAAAAGTCATTCAAACAATAAACATTGCAGGTTATACATATGTGTATTAAAAATTACATAAATAAAAATGTAAAAGGCTATATCCAGCTAGTTATTTATTAAGTTTCTAAATGCTTTTAAAGATTCTGAGTTGACTAAGCAACAGAACTCTTAAGAAATACTTTCTTGAATTATTTTATGCCTGATTTTTTTCCTGGTACAGCGCTATTTAATAGTCATGATTTATTGAATCTTATCTCATTTTTTAAAAAGCCTCTATTTTTTTTTTTTGGTTATACTTATCTGATTTAACCACATCATAGGCCTTCCTTTCTGTGAATCAGAGGGTAATATTTGGCTTACAGTAAAGGACATAGAAACATAGAATGTCACATTTACTTCCATGTTGCCAAAACATGAAATCTAGTAATAATAATATTACTAACATTTACTCAATGCTTATTTGGAGTCAACGCTCTTGTATTACTGCTTCATTTATTATCTGCTTTAGCTCTCCCAGTAATTCTAAGAGGCAGGTATTACTATTATCCATAAGTTTAAAACAAGGTAGCTTTGGCAAGAAGTGCCTGAATGACTTATCAGAGTTCATCTGACTAGTAAATGGTAGAGGTGAGATTCAAGCCTGATGTGTTCAGAGCTCACATTTCTAACTATATATTATATGCCTTCTAAACATAAGTAATTTCTACTCACTCTTAATTTAGAACAAGTTACCCCAAATCACACATCTCTCTCTCTCTCTCTCTCTCCAGAAAACTTCTGCTGGGGAGGAAAAAAAAAAAGACTTAATACAACTGAGAAAAAAAGAGATTTGCTGGTCACATAAGTATATAAAAATCTCTTTGGGGAAGGAGGGCTGGCCAAATTAAGAAGAGAGGAATTGGGGGTAGGAATCTAGTCCATTACCTATTACCTTATTACAAAAAACTCAAAATCCCAGGAAGAAACCTCTGTATAGAATTGGGGATTTAAAGTGCAAGAGTTATTGACTTATTGAACTACACTGTAATAAGTTTCTGTTGGAAATATTTTTCATTACCGAATGTTTTAAAATTATAGCTTTACCTATTTATAAACACAAGCAAAAATTGATTTCTTTAACTCAGTATTTTTTCAGTTGACTTAAAAGTATTGATTCTGGGTACACAATATAAAATTACATGCTTAAATTCAAGGGTATGAAAAGTGGGTTGAAACATGAAAAGCAGTCCAGTTCTTTTCTTTGCACCTTACTTGATTAGATCATTTTCAAAAATTAATTTACGTTTTCTCAAAAGCCTTACATTTTCTTCTATATCCCAGAGAGACATATTGAGAGAAAACATTGGTTCATCAAATGTTTCTTTTCAGGTTGGTTTGCACCTGTTATAAGAAGAGATTTGTTTCTGGGGTCTTTGATGACAACACAAATAGACTTAAGCTAATACATGAGTACTCAAACTCAAAAAGGTGCGAATTCGTTTCTTGCATACATTGATCATATCTTCTGGTATGAGGTGATCTTTCTGTTCTGCTCAGGCTCTATTCAATGTTCCTGACCTAGAAGACCCATACCTGGCTTGGGTGTAGTTCCGGAGACATCCTTATGACATTCTGGAAAATTTCCAGATCACTTCCATTTTGTTTGTCTTATTATTTTTATTCTTAATTTGTCTAGTTTCTCAAATTAGTGACTGGTTTTATTGCTGACTCCTACTGGTCGTATGATTGTTTGGTTGGACTTTTTAATTTTGTAATTGCCACTGGATTTTAATTTTGTAATTGCCACTGGATTTTAATTTTGACTTCTGGCATCTGTCCTCTAGTTTCAGGTTATCAAGATGAAAGTTTCCTACTCTGAGCTCCAGTTCAGCTCTATGAAACATGTCCTAACTGGCATTGCCTTTCACTCATGCTCTATGAGGAATTAGAAATTATTATTTTCCTTCACCAAGAGGGAGTAGGATAAGTGAAGAAGGCAGGGAATTGTTATGGGAAAGATAAATATCCATGGAATTGGTGTTAAACTTAATTTGTTCACTAAATATTAAATTAGAATTATGAAATTTTATTTAAAACTGTGATTAACTTATTTTCAAAGACACGACTCTCATTTTCTAATGCTCAGTTCCTACTGCAACTAAGCATACTTTTAAGAGGAAATGCAAAACATGAGCTAAATTTTTCTCTTCATAATTTTGGCATTGCCTAGAATATCTTTTAAAAGTTAATTATGAAATATTAGATACCATTATATCTTATTGTTAAAGTTCTGATGATATGTTTTGATCACATGATAACACCACCTAAAGTTAGTTTAGCATTTAGATTTCATTTTTAGGATGTCTTTTGGATACTCATTAGCTAGAATATCATATCTTATTATTTTCCAAATAGAATAGATCCTAAATTTATCATTTCTAAGTAGTACATAACACCCTTATGCTTATTATTCTCTATTTCCATCTATCAACTATTACTAGGTTTCAAAACACCGAATAAATATTACCTCTTCTGTGAATCCTTCCCTAATCTTTCCAGTTGGAATTAGTTCTTTCTTATTCCAACATCCCATATTACAAGTACTTTTATTTCATTCCACTTCTTAATATTAAATTTTCACTGTATCTCTGATTCCTCCACTACATTTTTGGATACTTCATAGTGATAGCAGCATCTAACCTTTTTTGTTTCTATTTCAGCAATTTAGCTTGATAACCTGACATATTAAGTAATGATAAGTTTTACCTTAATTAAACCGGTGATCTGTTTTAGCTTTACCAGGTTTACATGGCCTGCTTTTGAGATTCCATTTTAGGATCCCTTTTTAGTTATGTGCTAAAATATTCTTAGCTTTGTAATTATCTTGTTAAAGATAGTGGCTCCTATTTAAAAGTCAATTGATGGTTTACTGTCTTAACCTTGGTATCAGGCAACCTCCTTGAGTCCCCTCCCACTGTGGGAGCTTTTCAGTCCTCTCAATAAATCTTACATTCAAAAGAAAAAACACTTGATTAGTATTACACTTGATTAAAATCCAAATTACTGGAGTGGTCAGTCCTATCTCCCTATTTCCTTCCAGTTGTTCACCTGTATTTCAACTAACTTTAACTTTGGCCAGATTATTATATTAGTCATGTTTTCCCAAACTCCTATCCAAAGACACTCACACACACACACACACACTGCCATGACTTTGGGAAAATTTTCTGGACAAGGTAGTTATCAATATTTACTCTGTAAGGCTACAGAGATGATTAAAATAAGTAATGTATGTAGAGCAAATGCAAATGTGTAATACATATTCAATAAATGGTGACTGTCTTCACAGTTCCACATCCAATTGAACTTTATGAAATAGATAGGAATGTGTTTAGGTAGTTATTATTATCATAATTTTTTTCCTTTATTTGTGTGTGTTGGAGTCTCACTCTGTCACCCAGACTGGAGTGCAGTGGCACGCTCCTGGCCACCACAGCCTCGACCTGCTGGACTCCGGCGATCCTTCTGCCTCAGCCTTCCAAGTAGCTGGAACTACAGGTGCAAGCTACCACGCTCGGCTAATTTTTTTGGATTTATTGTAGAGATGAGGTCTCGCCAATTTGCCAAGGCAGGTCTCGAACCCTCGGGCTCAGGCAATTCACTCACCTCGGCCTCCCAAAGTGTGGGATTACAGGCTGAGTCACCGAGCTCGGCCCATAATTTCTCAACTGAGAACTTGAGATAAAGTCAAGTGACCAGCTCCAAATCACATATACAATAGTCAAGAGATTGTCTTGAACTTTGAACCATTTGTTCTCCTGCTCTAAGATAATTTGCACATTGGAAAGTATCAGACACTAACATGCAGAGAAACGAATGTTTGATCTTTCCAGAAGTATTTGAAAGTTAAAATAGAACTGGGCTGTAATGTAAAGGAAGATTCTCTATTGGTAGATGTCCGACAGCTGAAGCAGTTTTCGGGAATTCCTTAAATACAACAGAAAACAGCTCTTCTATATTGCATATACTATATGCTAATATTTTTTGTCTCCACCAAGAGATGAGCCTACTGACACAACACTTTGAATAAAACTGCTATAATAAAAAATGTGAAATAAGTTTTTTGTTTTGTTTTTTGAGTTCCTAGGCTGGAGTGCAGTGGCACGACTATGGCTCATTGAAGCCTTGAACTGCTTGACACGCTATCTTCCTGCCTCAGCCTCCTGAGTAGCTGGGAATATAGGCATAAGCCACTGCACTTGGCTAAATCTTCTATTTTTTTGTAGAAACTCACTCTGTTTCCCAGACTGTGTGAAAGTATTTTTAATGACAAATAGTCCTCTGTGTCTGAAGCATAGTTAAATGCAAATACAGACCAGAAGTAAAGCATTATGAGAGTTAAGACCTAGAAGGTAGATTGACTCATTTTCACAAATGACTATTTTTCTCTGCTACGTTCCAGAACTATGCTAACAATAGAGACATAATAAGAGCAAGACATAGTACTCCTACCCTTTAAAAATGTGTTTTGAGAGAATACATTTGAGAGAAAAATGATCATGCTAGAATAAGTGTAATGGCTGCTGTAGGTTAAGTGGGAGCATGAAGAAAGTAATCTAACTGCCTCTACCTGGGAAAGTGAAGTAAGGTTTTATAAAGAAGGGGGACCTGAGTTAAGACTTAAAGAATGTGTAAAAATACTAAGTGATGAGCAAACCCTATACTCAAAAGCATGTCTGGATGAAAATACAAGTCTTGGAAGTGAGTGTTATATTTGGGCCAGAATATAAAATAATTGGGGACATAATCTTGGAAATGGAAAAATTAAAAAATAGGAAACTGTCTTAATAAGTAGCAAGATGGGTGCCTCATAATTAAGATAAAATTAATGCAACTCTCCTATCATTCCAGATTTAACACATATAGCCTCATGCCCATTATTAGAACATTTTATGATAGACCTAGGTTTTTAAAACCAACACACAATCATTTACCTATAATAATCACAATTTGCTTATTTTTACAGAGCTATTAAATATACCCCATCCTGAATTAAGGAGATTAGAGAAGTCTGAGCTATATATAGTCAAAAAGACTGAAAACCTCAGTAACTAGAACAGACATTTGCTTATTGGCATAGGTACACCGAAGGATGTCCTCTCCTCCCGTTACTAACATGTCAGGATTTTTAACAGATGTTATTAAGACACCACAGTAATGCAGAGATGTATGTAAGTTGAGAGCATAATCACTATGAGGACAGAAGCCTGATGATTTGACTGTGTTGAAATTACTCCGGTGTCCCTCTAATTTGTCACATGACTTAATGTTTAACTCTGTTATATGGTTTTAAAATCTGGGTTCTTGATGAATTCTTTTTCTTTTCATGAAGTAGATGATTGTAAACTGACTCTTCATGTTCCCAAACCACTGAACATTTTAAAAATTGGTTTCCATGAAATAGAAGTGGTTTCAAAGGAAGTCTTGGCTCAACTAGCTTCTGTTTGGGGACTTTGACTGCCAGGATACCCATTCAAAGAAAGATGATGATTTCTAAATTATTCTATTTTTACTTTGATTTCATCCCTGTAACTCTACAATTTTCTCCGTGCTACTTCCCAGGATCTCCCTCCTGTTTGTTCTCAAGATATGTTACCATTAGCAACTGCTGTTACTGGCCCATCAGCTACCAAATCTTAGCGCAGAAGTGGAAAACCTTGCAAATATAATAGTTTAAGGAAATATTTCCACACACATATTACTTGGGGTGATCTTTAGTATTCTTTTTTTGAACATGTTAATACATGAACAGCAAATGAGAATCGAGAAAATTATCTTGATTATTTAAGTATAAACTAAGTCAAACAATTAGCCTTAATGATATGGACACAGCATTAGATACTTCTTTTTGTCTTTTGACTCGACCAGTTAAACCACTTCATTTTCATGCAAACTTGAACAAACATTTATTAAATGCTTATTTGTACTAGGCACTGTGTTAAGTTTTTAGAAAATGATTAGATTAGAGAAATCAGAGCAAAAGTTCTGCTCTTGAGAAATTTACCAGTTAGAGGGCTTAGTAATTTGTCAGTTAGAGGAAGAGACACATAAAAACATGATTTTCATGAGAATATCAAAAGAACTAACACAATGCAATGTTAAATCTCTACTGGCAGAAAAAGAAACTTTAGTTTTACGTACTAGAGACTCATAGATTATGGCATTACACTCACTAGAGGATTTAGATGTTTGGATGTGTCGGGAGTGGATATTCAGCTACTGTGTCTTTGCATGAGAGACAGCAAGGAGAATTGTGGAAAAGAGCCTGAAATAACAGAGAAGGTTAAGATGTAAAAAAAAAATGAATCCATATCTCTGTGGATGGGCGGAATATTATTCAGCCCTCCTCTTGCAGACATGTGCTTAGGTCCTTAGGAGAGGAGAGAGAGAGGAAAAAAAGAAGGATCAGAGTCTCTAAATCTCTGTTAAAGACATATATAGTGTACAGCAATGTGCAACCCATGGTTGTGGTAAACACAGTAGCCTAAGTGGACAACACCCTCCAGCACATGGACCAGAATAAAAGTCAGGGGAAATTTCATGCTTTAGCATTTATGGGCAACCCTGACAGCAGCATAGGCGTCATATCATCTTCTGCATGGGCACTGGCAATTTTGGCCTGGGCACAGGAAGCACTGGCTGCTTTGGCATTGTCTCTGCGGCTTTGTGGTGATTTTAGCATTCTCAGCAGCACTCTTTTTCCATTTATTGGAGGGATAGGGAAGGAAAATGACAGATAGCACATGACCAGCACGAGAAATTACATTATTGTCAGCACATGTATGACATCCTTGGCAAACACTAAGAACTAGGATGTTAGATTTTGAAGGGGCATAGAAATATTCACAACACTGGACAAAGGCAGAACAAAGAACATCATTTACAACTGTTATTACAACACTAACTGTCCCATTTTAAATTTTTTCTTTTGGATGACTTTTATCTACAGAAAAAAAACCTATAATTAAAACATATTCATTCTAAAAATCACATACTTTTTATATTTTCTTTTTTTTTTTTTTGAGCTGGAGTCTCACTCTGTCGCCCAGACTGGAGTGCAGTGGCCGCTCTCGGCCACCGCAGCCTCGACCTGCTGGGCTCTGGCGACCCTTCCGCCTCAGCCTTCCAAGTAGCCAGAATTACAGGCATGTACTACCACGCCCAGCTGATTTTTTGATTTATTGTAGAGATGAGGTCTCGCTGCCCAGGCGGGTCTCGAACCCGCGAGCTCAGGCAATCCACTCACCTCAGCCTCCCAAAGGCGCGGGATTACAGGCTGAGCCACCGAGCCCGGCTATATTTTCTAAACACTATCCTATTACCAATTTAGATCAATAAGAAGCAGTTAGCCTGTACCTAAAAAATTTAGCCCTCTGACAGAAAAATGCCTTCACTGAATCTAATCTAAAGACCTATATGTTAGTTAAATCCATTTTTAAAAAGAGTTGTAGAAGACATTTATGTATGATCTATTAATTTGTTCTTTCACAGATGTACCAGGTATCAACTTAGTATTGCTCATAATCATATTCACCCTTCTTCTTTGCCCTGTTATATACTGGGGCTCTACTGTGAATCTTGTCAACTGGTAAAATGTAAGTCTTCATCAATAAAGGGCATAGGAGGTAAATTGTGGGTGAAAGAGGAAGGAAGGCTCTTCCCTCATGGTTGATCCTCCACTATTATTATTATTTATTCTCAGACTATATTTCCCTAGAGGAAACCACCAGCTCAGTCCTTGTTTTAAAATATTTATTTATTTATTTAATAGTCGTGGGGTACAAGTGAGGGTTTACTACATAAGCAGGTTGCATGCAGGTGAAGTTTGGGCTTCTAGGTGGCCCTCCTCCCTCTGGTAGTGAACATGGTACCCTTTGTGTTGTTCCGTGTTACTCTCCTCCTTCCCTCCCTTCCTTAGCAGTGCCCAGAGATCGCTGATCCTTCCCTTGTGCTCATGTGACCAATTTTCAGGGCCCAAATATGAGTATGAACACGTGGCAATCAGTTCTTTGTTTTTGTGTTAGTTCACTTAGTATGATGGTCTTCAGCTGCATCGAAGTTGCCGTGAAGACCGTGCTTTTATTTTCCTTTATGGCTGCATAATATTCCATCATGTATATGTACCACATTTCTTTATCTAGTCCATTTTCAGTGGGCATCTGGTTGGTTCCATGTTTTTGTTACTGCAAGCAGTGGCTGCAATAAACATGTGTGCAGATGTCTTTGGTAGAGTGATTTATGTTCCTATGGGTATATTCTCAGGAGAGAGATTGCTGGATTTTATGGAAACACAATTTTTAGTTCTTTGAGGTGTCATCCAAATTGCTTTCCATAGAAGTTGAACTAGCTTACATTCCCACCAACAGTATAGAATCATCCCTTTTTCTCTGCAACCCCACCAGCACTTGTTGTTTTTTGACTTATTAATGATAGCCGTTCTTACCAGTGTTAGGTGGTATCTCATTGTAGCTTTGATTTGCATTTCTCTGATGATTAGTGAGGCTGATCATTTTTTCATGTGTTTGTTGGCTACCAAGTAGCTCAGTTCTTAAACAGACCAACTCTGGCCTGTTCATAGTTTCCACAATGGCAGGCTGCTTCCACACACCAGCTCTAGGCTAAATTCTCTGGCAGTTTTCTTGGCCATGGGCAGACATGTGTGTACCTGTGGTTGCCATGACATGCCGTGCCACTGAGGTCTGAATGTCAGCCTTGGGGACAAGGTCCTTCTCCTAATCCTTAGTTCCTTAATTGTGTACTTTCTCTCAGGCTAGAGGTAGTAGGTGCTTTTTTGCAGCTGTCAATTCTGAACTTCATAGGAGTTCTCTTTTACTTCTTTTAATAGCTAACTACTTTCCAATAGTCAACAATTCTTTACATTAAATTTTATTTCTTCAAATGACTGATGTGTTTTTAATCTTCTGATTGAACTTTGATGATTATACACCAATTTCTATCATGTTATTCAAAATGATACATAGATATCCAAATGACTAATTTAGCATTGCAAATAAAAATAAATGATTTTCTTCTTTATTATATAATGAAAATCCACTGCGTTTTAATTTTTATTTAGGTTTTCAGGAAACTCAGAGTACAAAATACATAGTACTAAAAAAAGAATGGAATCCTGATATCAGACTTGGATTACTTTTTCTAGAGTTTTAACTTTCTAAACATTTAAAAGTTTTTGGTTCCATCCTCAAGTCATTTCATTATGTAATGCAAATATTCAAAAATCCAAACAAATAAAAAATCCAAAAGAGCCAGGTAGTAAAGAACCAGGTGTTATGTTGTTTAGGCTTTTTGGGTCACGAAGTCTCTGTTGCAACTATTCAACTCTGCTAAAGAAGCTACAGAGAATACAAAAATGAGCAGGAGTGACTATGTGTGCAAGTAAAATTTTAATTAAAAAAGGTATCAGGTTGGATTTGTCCTTAAGGATATAGTTTGCCAATCCCTGCTTTAGATGATAATCCCATTACACAGATTTGCAGTAAAAATATTACATTTGAAATGTGATTTGTGAAATGCATTATTCTTATTATAAAGCTATGGAGTTATAAAAAATATGTATAGAGTCAAATGAACCTGAAAGTTGATCTAAAATGATTTTTTTCTTTTAGGGAGGGTGCAGAATTTGGTAGATAGAGTTTTAGTTTTAAAGCTAAACTACATTTAAATACTAACACTGCCATGTTCTGTCTGTGGGCATATGAGTAATTTAATTTATCTCTCTAAACTTTATTTTTTTAATGCAAAGTAGATATATTAATATTTTTACTTAAAAGCATGTGACCATGGTCACTACTAACACAAATTTAATGAGTTCTTAGTCTGTGGAGAATATTATTTTAAACAGTAGAAACAAACTGCCCTTTAGAAAAATAGTAGATTAAGACTGCCCTTTAGAAAAATAATGCTGATTTGGGGAAAATAGAACAGATATATGGATAGTTGTTGTAAAGGAACAACTATATACATGTATTTTGAAGTTTACTATGTTAGCACTGGTCCAATATCTTGTCCTTTAAATATTTGTTCAATATTAATTTAGAGGAAATGCTTTTCACTCTGTTAGGGTGGGATCTCAGCCAAAGAAGAAAGAACAGCTGGTGCTATATCCAGTCTAACTACTTAAAATAGACTATTTTAAAAAAGAGTCTAAAATTCCTTTATTTGTCAAGGTCAAGTGCTATCTATGCTCAGTTACCAGAGGAGCTTGGTAGTAAGTTGACTTCAACTAGAGAGTATATATGATTTTTTATATTCTAATTTCTAACTATATACAGTTTGAGTATCCATTATCCAATATGCTCAGGACCAGAAGTGTTTTGAATTTTTGATTTGTTTGGATTTCAAAATATTTTCATATATATAATGAGATGTCTTGAGGATGGGATCAAAATCTGAACATACAATCTATTTACATTTTATGCACATAGATTGATGGTAATTTTATTTTTCCCTTGGGGATGCCAAATAGACTGTGTATTATACAGCTGCATTTTGATTGTAACCCATTCCATGAGCCAAGGCTCAGTATGGAGTTTTCCACTTGTGGCATCATGTTCATACTCAAAAAGTTTCGGATTTTTCAGCATTCAGAATTTAAAGCCGGGCTCAGTGACTCAACCTGTAATCCCAGCACTTTGGGAGGATGAGACGAGTGACTTGCCTGAGATCATGGGTTCGAGACCCACCTGGGCAACTTGGCAAGACCTAATTTCTACAATAAATCAAAAATTAGCCAGGCATAGCGCATGCCTGTAGTTCCAGCTACTTGGAAGGCTGAGGGGGGAGGATCGCCGGAGCCCAGCAGGTCAAGGCTGTGGTGACTGGGAGTGTGCCACGCATTCCAGTCTGGGTAACAGAGTGAGATTCCAACTCAAAAAAAAAAAAAAGAATTTAAGTTTATTTGATTAGGGATGATTGACCTGTAGATGTTTTATCAAAAGACTCCAGTTTCTGACTACATATATTCACAGGTACACACACACACACACACACACACACACACACACACACGATTCCTGACTTACAATGGTTCAAGTTATGATTTTTGACTTTATGGTGGTGCAAAAACAATATATATACAGTAAAAATCATACTTCAAATACTCAATCAATCATTCTGTTTTTCACTTTCAGTACAGTATTCAATAAATTACATGAGATATTCAATACTTTATTATAAAATAGGATTTATGCTTGATGATTTTGCCCCTCTGTAGGCTTATGTAAGTGTTCTGAACATATTTAAGGTAGGCTATGCTATGCTATGATGATTGGTGGGTTAGGTGTATAAAATCCATTTCAATTCAAAATATATTTTCTACTTTAAGGATGTGGGGTACAATTCAGGATTAGTTATACAAGTAGTCATTGTACAGGTAAAGTTTGGGCATCCCTTTGGTCCCTGCTTTGTCTGGTTTGAGATCAGGTACCTGATTGGTGTTGTGCTCGCCCCGCCCTGGCAGAATCCTGCTGCTGTCAATCCCTTTCCAATAGTATTATGATAATTGTTCAGGGTCCACTTACGTGTGAGAAAATGTGGTACTCTGTTCTTTGTTTCGGTGATAGGTCACTGAGTACGATAGACTGAAAATCCACTGAAGTTGCTGTAAAGTCCATATGTTTGTCCTTCTTCATGGCTGTGAAATATTCCATCGTGTATATGTACCATATTTTTTTATCCAGTCTAGTTTTGATGGGCAGCATGGTTGGTTCCATGTTTTTGCTATTGTGACTAGTGCTGTAATAAACATACATGTGCAGGTAATTTTTTTATGGAATGATTTAGTTTCTCTGGGTATATTACAAGTGGGGGAATTTGTGGGTCATATGGAAAATCAGTGTCTAGTCTTTTAGAAATTGTCACACTGTTTTCCAAAGAGGTAGCACTAGTTTGCATTCCCACCAGCAGCGTAGAAGTGTTCCTTTCTCTTGGCATCCTCACCAGCATCTGCTGCTGTTTGTTTTATTAATGATGACCATTCTTACTAGGGTTAGGTGGCATCTCAATGTGGTTTTGATTTGCATTTCTCTGATGATTAGTGAGGCTGAGCACTTTTTCATGTGTCTGTTGGCTGTTCATATATCCTTTTATGAGAAATGTCTATTCATATCTTATGCCCAACTTTTAATGGGGCTGGTTTTTTTTTCCTTTCAGCATGTTTGCATTCCTTGTAGATCCTGAACATTAGGTCTTTGTCATACATGCAATTGGTAAATATTTTTTCCTTTTCTATGGGCTGTCTCCCCGTTCTCTTGATGGTTTCTTTTACTTTGCAGAAGGTTTTCAGTTTGATGAGGTCCTACTTGTCTATCTTATCTTATGGCATGGACACTTGGGATTTTGATCAGGAATTGGAAAATGGCACTCAGTTTTTGCATCCCGAGAAGTACTAGGGACCAAGTAGAGCAGTTGTGGCATCAGTTGCTTCACCAGGAGAGCCCTGGCCTCTTGTGACCTACTCAGTTAGTCACTTACATGCCTACTTATTACCAACATGTACACAAAATTTTCCATATACTCATTCATTCACACTGGGACCCAGTCCAACTGGCTCTGCTGCCATCTTCCTGAGAAAAACTTAGAATATTTTCAACTTACAGTGAGTTTATTGGTACATCATTCCATCATAAGTTGAGAAGCCTGTGTACACAAACACACACACATACATATTTTTATGTATATTTATATGCATATATAATTATACATTCCTATGTATAATTGTAACTTTTAGCCCACATATGTAAAATAACATACATATTTCCATAGGTCAATTAGCTATCATAAAGAGAACACCTATGTAATCATCACCAAGTTCAAGAAATGAAAAATTGACAGCATCTATTTCCCTTCCCCTAACTGTCCCTTCCCTCTCAACAAATATAATGATAATACCACCATATCTAGTTATTCCTAGTAGAAAGTTTGGTCTAAATTAACTAATTTGCTTTAATCAGAAATAGACTCTTGATTGCTTAGATACTATTCTTTAGCACTCTTTGAAAGGTTATTGTAAGGAATATTGTACCATGCTATCATAAAATTTTCCTGAAAAATTATTTTTAAAAAAGCATGATGCTGTCTTCATTTTTGTGTTCTAAGAAATACATTGGAAATGTAATTATAGTTTAAGCTATTAAATTCAAAATGAACTAAACTCAAGTTCATTTTAGTTTTATTTTTTAAGATAAAGTATTAGTCAAAATTGACTTTTATTATGTATTAAGATATGTTTTCCTTACTAGCATTTGTTTTAATTACCTTTGAATAGTGAGAACTTCTTATCATTTGAAGCCAACAGTATATTTTTAGACATAAAAATTGCAGATAACCTGCTTATACATTACTTTAAATATTTGTTTAAATACCCCTAAATTGAAAATTACCAAATTATTAAAATGTTACTAAATTAAATATTATTAAAAGATCTTTCTAAGAACCATCTCAGTGTTCAGTGGTACTAGGCATAATAATGACCACTCAAAGATGATGATGTCCTAATCCTGGAAAACTTGTGGTATTTACCTTACATATATCAAAAGGTACATTGTAAATGTGATAAGGTTACAAACCATGATAAGAGAAGATTATTCTGAATTATCTGGGAGGGTCCAAATTAATCTTATGAGTCCTTAAAGAAGGAAAATCTTTCCCAGATGTTGTTAGTCAGAAAGGGGCAGCGTGAGAAGAAATTAGCTTGTTATTGCTGACTTTGAAGGTAGAAGAAAGGTTCTGTAACTAAAAACTGCAAGTTGCTTGCAGAAATTAGAAAAGGCAACAGAAGCACCCTAGATTTTCTAGAAAGAAATGAAGGCCTGACAGGACCTTAATTTTATTTAGCCTGGTGTGACCCATGCCTGACTTCTGACCTATAGAACTGAAGAATAATAAAAGTGTATTGTTTTAAACCACTGAGTTTGCCCAGTTTTCAATATGGTTATTTGTTTTGTTCCTTTGGAATGTTTGAGTTCCTTATAGATCCTAGATATTAGGTTTTTTCAGATATACAATTGGAAGTATTTTTTCCCAGTCTGTGGGCTGTCTCTGCACTCTCTTGATGGTTTCTTTGGCTTTGCAGAAGCCTTTTCAGTTTGATGAGGTCCCACTTATCTATTTTATCTCTTATGACATGGGCACTTGGGATTTTAATCCGGTATTGGTTGCCAGTTCCAATTTCCATAAGGATGTCTCCTGCATTTTCTAATGTTTTTATAGTTTGAGGCTTTACATTTAGGTCTTTAATCCACTTAGAATTGCTTTTTGTGTATGGTGATAGGTAGGGGTCTTGTTTTAATCTTCTGCATGGTCAGTCAGTTTACCCAGCACCAAAATATATGAATAGCCATTTCTCAAAAGGAGACATACAAGCAGGCGATAGATACATGAAAAAATGCTCAGCCTCACTAATCATCAAATAAATGCAAATTAAAACTACACTGAGATACCACCTAACTCCAGTCAGGATGGCCATCATCAATAACTCAAAAAACAACAAGTGCTGGAGAGGATGCGGGGAAAAGGGAACACTTCTATACTGTTGGTGGGAGTGTAAACGAGTACAGCCTCTGTGGAAAACAGTGTGGTGATTCCTAAAAGCTCCAAAAATCGACCTTCCATATGACCCAGCAATCCCCCTTCTGGAAATAAAACCGAAGGAACTCAAATCATTCTATGAAAAAGATACCTCTGCATGCATGTTTATTGCAGCACTATTCACAATAGCAAAAACATGGAACCAACCGTGCTGCCCATCAAAAGTAGACTGGATAAAAAAATGTGTACACATAAGCAATGGATTATTTTGCAGCCATAAAGAAGGGCAAAACTATGAACTTCGCAGCAACCTAGATGAATTTAGAGTCTGTAATACAGAGTGATCTATCACAGAAAAAAAGAACTGAGTACCATATGTTCTCACTCATAAGTGGATTCTGAACAATTATCATAATATTACAACAAAGGGATTGGCAGTAGTGGGAAACTGCCAGTGGAGAGGGAGGGGCACATTTCTTCAAAAAGGGTACCTGATCTCAAACCAGATTAAGTAGGGACAAAGTAAGACCCAAACTGTACCTGTATAATGACCATTTATATACCTAATCCTGAATTCTACCCTACATCTTTAAAAAATAATAAATAAATGACTAAGTTTGATAGGGCAGCAATAGAAAATCAACATATCCTCAAACTGAATTTGCAGTTTCTACTTCATACAATTATTTCTTCTTACTATTTCAGTGAGTTCTTTTGATTATGGTTATTTGAGAAGATGTGAAGTTATAAATGCTTACACTGTAAAAATACCTTTCAGTAAGACTTGAGAAGCAGGTTATATTATTGGTGTTCAGAAGTTGTCTACCCAACCACACACTTATAAACAATTACTGTAAATTTAATTTAATTAACTTGGTTTAATTGCTGTACAGAAAAGAACAAATATTTCTTTAAAAATTATTTTAATTCTATCAGATTAGGATGGAAACCTTATTGAATTATGCTTTGAAGTATTCTGTATCAATTTAAGCAATCAATTCAGAAGAGCCTCATATATTCAATCAATAAAATTTTAGCATATACTGTGTGCCATATACTAGGCCATGTTGATTATTAGGTTAATTGTACATTCTGTCTTTATGAGACTATTTAGCAAGCAATTTGTATATATTAAAATAATATTGGTAGAACATTGTGAAACATTTTTATAATAGAAAAGTTTTATCATAGAGAAAATAAAGTTTCTTAGGGAGCAAAAGTAGAAAGATCTTATTTAAAGATTTAAGAAATGCCTCTTTAAGGAAAATATTAAGCTAAATCAGACATATATGCATAGATGGGTGATGTTTGTAACTAGCAGGAGAAACAATGTATGAGAAATCTGAAAGAGATGAATATGGTACATTTGAGAGTCTCAGTAAAGTCATGCATTACCCGAGGGTAGTTTGAGCAAAGATAAGTGGCTTCGAAATGCTAAAGAAGAGACATGCCAAGGAAAGATGATGATGATGATGATGATGATGATGATGATGATGATGATGATGATGATGATGATTTGAGTTGGAGTCTCACTCTGTCACCCAGACTGGAGTGCAGTGGCCGCTCCGGGCCACTGCAGCCTCGACCTGCTGGACTCCGGCGATCCTTCTGCCTCGGCCTTCCAAGTAGCTGGAACTACAGGCACGCGCTACCATGCCGGGCTAATTTTTGATTTATCTTAGAGATGAGGTCTCGCCAAGTTGCCCGGGCGGGTCTCGAATCCGCGGGCTCAGGCAATCCACTCACCTCAGCCTCCCAAAGCGCTGGGATTACAGGCTGAGCCACCGAGCCCAGCAGGAAAGATTATTAAAGCCTTATTGATTATAGAAAGGAACTGATGTTTTATGAAAAAGGTGATAGGAGTTGATGAAAAGATTTTAAGTAGAAGACAGAGCTAGTCCAATAAGTGATTTATAAAGATTACACAGTTCGGTAGAAAATAAATTAGAAGATATACTGGATATAAGGAAATGCTTTATACAACTGGCATTAGGGGAGGAATGTTAATGACTTGGACTAGGGTAATGGAGTAGGGACACAAAGTAGAAGATTGACTTGAGGACAATTTAAGAAATGAAATAATTAGATAAGGTAAGGTGATTTATGGGTACAATGGATACTATGCCACTCAAACTCACACTCCAGGGAGTTCTACTGCTAAAAAGTCCTAGATTTAGCTAGAAAAATCTTACTTTCCCAAGACTGTACCCCTGCCAGTGTGGACCATATTCAATGACTAACCAATGTGAAGTTATAACTTTTTTTTAAAATTTGTTTTCAGTAATAGCCATGGGGCTAGTTGAGGCTTCAATTGAGACTTCAAATCAACCCAACTTTTCCCTCTATCCAATCTTGCTTCTGTTCTCCCCACACCCCAGTTTCACAGCTGTTGATCTCAAGAGTACTTTCTAGGAAACTTCACTACACTAACTTTTGCCTCAGTGTTCGCTTCTCAAGGAACCCAATCTTTGGCAATTGGTTATGGGGTGGGGATATGTAATGAAGAGTGATAATTCAATAGATTCCCAGATTTCTGCCTGGAAAACTTAATAATAGACATGTTATTTAATGACACAAGAAATCTCAGAGGAAAGGTGCATTCAAAAATAAGACATTTTAGGTATAAATGTGACATTTAAGTGAAGATACTTAGGAATATCTTAACTCTTCAGGCCTGCATCCTAGCCACAGATTCTGTAAGTAAAGGAGATAGGTAAGGGAATTAGAGAATTGAACATTTGAAATTATGACCGGGTAGGTGGAAAAATAAATTGACTAGAATATAAGCTTGTATTATGGACTCTAAACTATACTGTGAGAAGCAATAATTTGGCATGCTTTTAATTTTTGTAAAAATGAAAGGATATCATGGCATGCTAGCTCCTTTTAACCTGAGACCTAAAGTTCAATTCATTGGTGAGAATATCTTCTACTCTAAATTATGTGTCCATCTTGAAACCAGCTGAAAGTATTTCTGCATAGCTCAAAGTTAACCAGCTAAGAGGGACTAAAAAAGCATTTCAATTCACTTGACAGAAATTTGACAAAAAGAATGCATCCCAAAATAAATGTCTCTCGATGAAAAAAGCATTACAGTACAATGAAGTTTGATTCTGTCTTTTAAGGTCAAGATCATATTTTGGATTTTCTGTGATCCTCAAGTCAGAACATCTGTCCTTATTAATGATGTGATAAAAAGGGTCATGTAATATTTGGCACCAAAGATTTGGCTTCTCTAGAAGCTAACAGAGAAGACACTCTTTAGGTGTTTCTTTGGCTCTACTCTGCAGAGAAATAAATCCATCTTTGCTGCCCTGAAAATTGAGTGGTCAGAAAATTGTTGCTGAATAGAAAACTCTCAGTTACTCATGATTTATTTTTTATTGACCAGAAACTAGATTATAGACACAATTTTCTAATCCAAGGAAAACAAAATAAGACCTGTGGCTGAGAATCCTTTATCTAACATTTTGGAGTGCTATTTTCAGTTTTGTTTGAAAAGACGCTAGATATAGAAAAAGTAGATGCTATAATTGTGGTCAAGCTCAGACTTTAGCACATGGCATTTATTCATGCAAGAAATATTTATCTGCCTAACATTAAAAAAAGGGCATGAACCATATTCTTACAGTTTTGGAAAATAAAGTCTCTGTCCCTCCAGACTTTCTACCTACCTTTTTTACCTGCACTTTTCTCAGGAAGTTTTACTTTGTAAGCTGCATCAACTGGCTTCTTTGTCTTCTAGCTTTCCTTTGGTTTTGACCAATGGATAAGTGTGACAGAAGTAAAGTCAGAATTTTATTACCCTAGTCAGTCTTCCTCAGACATTTGTATAGACTGTCTCGCTAGATGGAAGGTTACAGTTACTCTCAGGTGGTCTTCTTTCTCTCTTTGAAAAACATCTTTTCTTACTTTGCTTTCACAAGACTCAGGATGGTTAGCAGTGCTTCACTGTTAATAGTTCTGAACTGCTAAGCTATTTCTTATAGTGTTCCTACACCAGACCCCCAGCACTGCCAAAATTTCCCTTTGGAAATCTTCCTCCAGTTTCAACAAAATACTAACAAACAAAATTACCACGTTTATAGGTTCACACGTCATGATCAAAAAAGTATTTATCCTTGCAATACGAGGATGCTTCAACATACAAAAATTAGTTAATGCGATACATTGTGTTAACAGAATTAAGGATAATAATTATATAACAACTCAATAGATGCAGAAAAGCCATTTGAAAAGTTTAACAACCTTTCAAGATGCAACTTTTCAACAAATTAGGTGTAGAAGAAATTTGTCTCATCATAATAAAACCTAAAATTGTAAAACAATCCCAGAGCTTTTCCTTTAAGATCGGGAGAGGATGACAGAAACAAGAGCACCTACTCTTTTCACTTCTATTCAACATAGCACTGGAAGTCCTAGTCACAGTGATTAGGCTATATGTGAATAAATAAATAAATTTAAAAAATAAAAATAAATTCAAGTTGAAAAGAAAGGGAGATGTAAAATTGTCTCTGCAGATAACATGTTTTATTTGTCGAAAACCATAAAGACTTCACAAAAAAATTGCTACAACTAATAAACAAAGCCAGTAATGTTGCAGAACACAAAAGCAACATGTAAGAATCAGTTTTTTTAATACAAAAATGAACTCCTTGAAAAGAAATTAAGAAAAAAATACTATTTTCAATAACACAAAAATAATAAAATACTTAGGAATAAATTTAACCAGGGAGGTGAAAAATCTATACTCCAAAAACTATTAAAATTTGATTAAAAATGAAATAAAACACAAATAAATAAAAATATATCACATGTTCATGAATTAGAATTACTAGTATGTTCAAATATTCATACACTCCAAAGTGATATACAGATTTCATATAATCCCTATAAAATTTCAGTGGAATTTTCTACAGAAATTTTTAAAAACTCCTAAAATTCATATGAAAACACAAAAGATTCCGAATAACTAAGGTAATCTTGAGCAGGAAGCACAAAGTCAGAAGTATCATATTTCCTTATTTCAAATGTATTACAAAGCAATAGTAATCAAAACTGTATGGTACTGGCATAAAAACAGATACATATATCAATGGAAGTGATTAGAAAGTTCAGAAAGAAACAACCATATATATAGTCAACTAATTTCAATAAATGTGCCAAAAATACACAATAGGGAAAGAATAGTTTCTTTAATAAATGTTGTTGAAAAAACTGGATGTCATGCAAAGCAATAAAATCGAACCCTTTCTTTACATCTTACACATAGATCAACTCAAAATAGATTAAGAGTAAAACCTAAAACTGTAAAACTCCTACAAAAAACGGGGAAAGTTCATTGGCATATGTCTTAGCAATAATTTTTTGGCTATGATACCAAAAGCACAGGCAACAAAAACAAAAACTAAACAAGTGGGTTTACCTCAAATTAAAAAGTTCTTGCACTGTAAAGGGAACAATCAACAAAATGAAAAACCCATCTATAAAACTGGAGAATATTGGCAAACCATATATTTAATAAGAAGTTAATATCCAAAACACATAAGAAACTCCTACAACTGAAGGGAAGAAAACCCAAACTAACTAAATAATCTGGGTAAAAATCATCACAGGAACTGCATAGATATTTCTCCAAAGAAGGCATACAAATAGCTGAAAGGTATATGAAGCTGTGGGTAACAGCAGCAATCATTAGGGGAATGAAAATCACAATATGATATCACCTAACACCCATTAGGGTAGATATTATCAAAAAGTTAAAAGATGAATGTTGGCAAGGATATGGAGAAAAGGGAAATTTTATATACTGTTGGTAGGCAAGTAATGGTACAGCCATTATGGAAAACAGCGGAGGTTCCTCAAAAAAATAAAAATATGATTATAGCATAATCCAGCATTCTTTGGGTATATATCCAAAGGAAACAAAATCACTATCTCAAAAAGATATCTGTACTCCCACGTTCTTTGCAGCACTGCTCACACTAGCCAAAATTTGAAAACAACCTATATGTATGTCTGTGTATGAATGGATAATAAAAATGTGCTATCTATATATCTATCTGTCTGTCTATCTATCTATCTATCTATCTATCTATCTATCTATCTATCTATCTATAACATTGGAGTGTTATTCAGTCTTAAAGAAGAAGACAGTGCTATCATTTATGGTAACATTGTTGTATCCGAAGAATAATATGCTAAGCAAAATAAGTCATACATAGAAAGACACATACTGCATTATTTCATTTACATGTGGAGACTAAAATAAATCATAGATCCAGAGTAGAATGATGGTACCAAGAGTTGAGTAGATGGGGAAAATGGGGAGATGTTGAAATAAGGGTTCAAACTTTTAGTTATAAGATGAATGAGTTCTGGAGACTTAATATACAGCACAGTTATTATATTTAATAAGACTGGATCACATAATTAAAATTTATGGAGAAAATAGTTCTCAAGTGTTCTCACCACACACACACACAAAAGGTAACTGTGAAGTGACTGACATGCCTGTTAGCTTGGCCGTGGGGGTGATGCATTCACAGTGTACACATATATATGAAAACGATGTTTTACACCATAAATATATAATTTTATTTGTCAATCATATCACAATAAAGCTGAAAAATAATAAAAATTATCAAAGTTGTTTAATATTATTCATATTTAAAAGAATCCAATGCTCACCGATATAAGATGATATCTTTCATTTAGAATGATGTTGGGTCATTTTTTGCTTTGGTGGATTTTGATTATTATTACATTTTAGGAACTCTTTATATTCTAGAGATTATTAATATTAGAAATTGCAAATATCTTCTCCTAATCTTTTATCCTTTTATTAACTTTGTGACATTTGTCATGAACAAAAATTATAAATTTTAGTATAATCAAACATTTCAAGTGCTTACTTTATGATTTGTAAATTTACAACTTTTTTTTTTTTTTTGAGTTGGAGTCTCACTTGGTCACCCAGACTGGAGTGCAGTGGCCGCTCCCGGCCACCGCAGCCTCGACCTGCTGGGATCCGGCGATCCTTCCATCTCAGCCTTCCGAGTAGCCAGAATGACAGGCGTGCGCTACCACGCCCGGCTGATTTTTTGATTTACTGTAGAGATGAGGTCTTGCTGCCCAGGCGGGTCTCGAACCCGCAGGCTCAGGCAATCCACTCACCTCAGCCTCCCAAAGGTGCGGGATTACAGGCTGAGCCACTGAGCCCGGCTATTTACAACTTTTATAAAGAAATCTTTCTATTAGCTTTATAGTTTTATGTTTCACATTTAATATTTTAAAAATTCACATGGATTTCTCCTTAGTGTCTATTTTCCAGACTGTACAGTGGATTGGCAGTAGGGAGAAACTGCCAGGAGTGGGATGGGGAAGTGGGATTGACAGTAGTGGGAATCTCCCTGGGGAAGAGGGGAGGCACACCTCATCAACAGGGGTGACTGCATGGTGAACATTTGCATACCTAACCCTGAATTGTACCCTACATCTTTAAAATAAAAAAATTAAAAGTCAAAACTGTATAGTGAACTAGCATCCACAACAAATGTGCACCAAGGGGGAATACATCTTTCTGGTATGTGTTTATAGTAAGTTTTCTTTATTGAACACCAACCCTATACCCACCAGTGTAAAAAAGGTCCTCTTTTTAATTTCTATTTTGTAAGACAGGAACTGAGGCACAGAATGGTAAGTAACTAGGTCAATATCACATAACTATTAAGTGCTAGAACCGTGTTTTATAATGCAAGCCATTAAGATAAGGTATCCACACTCTTAATTCCTATGTTCTGCTCCTCTATATTCCACATGTTCATAAATAGTTTTCTAAGTTCTCTGTTGGGGTTTATTGTTCTAGTTATTTGTTTCTGCACTAGAACTGCAACTCCTTTCCTGTGTTTTTAAATATATCTTAATATCTGGTAGAATGAATTTTTGGTCCTTCTTCAAAATGAAAGAACCACCATAGATTTTTATTATTCAAGGTAAATATTAAAATAATTTTAGTGAGTTCCACAAGAAACTATTAGATTTTGATTCAAATTTGTGTTTAATTTATGGATTAATTTGGGGGAGCATTGGTATCTTCATAATGTTAAATTCCATCCAAAAGATGAAATTAATCTCTTTATTTATTCCATATTTTAAATACTTTATATCTTTAATATAATTAGGTTGTTAAAAATAAATTCTTGAGGAGACGGGGCAAGATGGCGACGGCATAGGTGAACTGGGACCAAGACTGCAAACTGCTGAATAGACAGACTGTAAAGCAGAGGGAAAAGTGAACAAAACCAGAAGACCCTCATAA
Organism: Carlito syrichta; assembly: GCF_000164805.1. Taxonomy (NCBI): domain Eukaryota; kingdom Metazoa; phylum Chordata; class Mammalia; order Primates; family Tarsiidae; genus Carlito; species Carlito syrichta. The sequence goes on along the minus strand of NW_007250928.1, from coordinate 1,367 downwards.
GGAAGAACAGGTCATTGCAGAAGAGAAATAAAAGCAACCCCACCTTCCCTCAAAAACAGAATTGAAGAGGGGGAGGGAAAGGGGTAAAGGGAGAGAAAAATCTACAGAAATGAAGAAAAACCAAAAGAAGAGTATGGGTCTCTCCCAGACGCCTGGGAGAGCAGACACTGAGAAAATTGACTTTGGAATACAAACAATGAAAAGTCCCCAGAATGAAGGGTCTCAAAATGCAAATGTAGATATCAAAACAATAATGGAGAGACTAAAAAGAATTGAGGAGACACAAGAAGAAACTAGGAAGGAGCTGATATCTGAGATAACAGTAATAAAGAATACTGTGAATGAAATAAATAACAAATTGATAAGCATGGAAAGCAGAATTACCCAAGCAGAAGAAAGAATCTCAGAGCTTGAGGACCAAAATATAGAAATAACCCAAACTCTTAAAAACACAGAAAATAAGCTAAAAAAGACAGAACAAAACCTTCAAGAGATGAGTGACTAACTCAAGAGGCCTAACCTAAGAGTAATTGGGCATATTCTCAAAGATAACAATTTCAACCAAGAATAACCTACCCAGCCAAGCTAAGCTTCATCAGTGAGGGAGAATTAAAATCTTTCCCAGATATCCAATCCCTAAGAACTTATGCAGCCACAAAACCATCTCTACATGAAACACTTAAGAAAGTACTAAACACAGAAGAAAAGGAAAAAAGAACAACGTTCTTCACAAGAGTACAGGGAAAAGAATAAAATATACACGAACCAACCCCAAAAACAAAAGAAAGACAAAAAAAAAAGAAAAAGAAAAAAGAAAAAACCAAGTGGAAGAACAATAACTCAATAAGAACTCCATGATAGGGATGAACTCTCACATTTCAATAATTAGTCTGAATGTGAATGGACTAAACGCACCACTGAAAAGACATAGAATGACAAAATGGATAAAATATCACCAGGCAACAATATACTGCCTTCAAGAGACCCATCTCACTAGAAAGGACATACACAGACTCAAAGTAAGAGGATGGGAAACAAATTTTCAGGCGAATGGAACACAAAAGAAAGGAGGAGTCGCGATCCTAATTTCAGACAAAATACCATTTAAGCTATCAAAAATTAAAAAAGATACAGAGGGCCACTACATAATGATAAAAGGTTCACTCCATCAACAAGAAATATCTATCCTAAACATATATGCACCCAACATAGGCGCACCAACATTCATAAAGCAACTTCTAGGAAAACTAAAGAAAGACATTGACTCTAACACCATAATAACTGGGGACTTTAATACACCACTCACAACCTTAGACAGATCATCAGGACAAAAAATCAGCAAGGAGATCCGGAACCTCAGTGAGACT
>NW_007250927.1:50505-68453 GCF_000164805.1 Carlito syrichta | reverse complement strand
GTTTTGAGGTTTATTTGAGGGGAAGCTGTGGTTCAGAATGTATATGCTGATTCTAGCATCCACCAACAGGTGTATGAGCACACTGGAACCTATTTCTCTCTGCCTTACAATCTGTCTGTGCAGCAGTATGTAGGCTTGGTCCCTAGATTAAAAGGGGGTATAAAAGAGGAAAATAATGGGGGAAGGGGGTATCAATAGGAAGTTAGAAAGAGGAGAGCAAGAGGGAAAACAGACATACACACCAACTATCAGGTGAGAAAGAGACACAAGGCCAGAGAGAAGTGAAAAAAGGCACGTAAGAAAGATTCCCTAAAGAATACTGGTAGCTACACAGAGACAGACCAATAAAATCATGAAACAGTGTAAGTCAGAAAGCAAACAACAAAAGTGAACAAAACAAACAGTCAAAATGATAAAATCAAAAGTCAAAATAAGAGATCAGACTAAAGTCACTTCAGCTCTGATCCCCAGCCTCTGTCCTTTGTTTTTCATTGCAGTCAGCTAGATTTACTCGCAGTTTGGGTTTTTTTTTTTTAACCTGCTGCCTGAGAGTTGCTTTTGTTTGATACAGCGTAGGGGTGGGGCTTTGTCTCCTGTTTAGCGACGTTGCCTTAGGAACCGAAGTGGGCTTGTTGATAGGTGGGCGGGGCAATGGAAATCTCTGCCTGGAGAATGGCCGAGGTGGCAGTTTCACTTTCACAGATCATTTCTCTCCGCTTGTCTGGGTCCCCAAGCTTGGATTCATGTGCTGAGTGCCTCAGCCAGGGTCGGCCCAGAGCTCCAGAGCTCCAAAGCTCCAAAGAGCAGATGGTGAGCAGCGAGTGGCCCTGGGTCCCCCACAGGGTACTTCAGCTAGGAATGGGACCAGTGTCTCTGAAGGGCGGGTGCCCAGAGCCTCCCTGAGTGACCATTGGCTTGGTGCTGGGTGCTGGACAACAGACGATGTAGCCAGGGAGGGAGCCGAGACCCGAGACTCCCACGCAGGCGGGAGTCACGTATGGTGGAACAGCAGCAACCGGGGGCTGCAATATCTGGCCCTGCGTGGGAATGAAGTTCCCCAGGCCTCAGACCAATGTGGCTGGTGGTGGGCTGGGAGGTGGGGGAAGAAAAGTAAGAGTCTTTTTGGGAACTCACGTTCAGAGAATCTCACAAGTCCCCCTATGCCGTCGTCATTTTACCGGAACCAAAACTTTTTTTTTTAAATCTATTGTCACATCAGAGTCAGGATGGAAGGCAAGTGACATTATATAGGGTTAATAAAAACCCATCAAAAGAGACTTTGTAGGGTGTGACTCCCCAGGCCCCTTAGTTAGGAATTTGTCAAGAGAGGGAGAAAAAAAAGATTAGAGTTTAATTCTTATCTTTTTTTTGTGGTGAGACATTTGAAATTTACTTTTTTAGCAATTTTGAAATATACAGTACATCATTTTTAACAATAGTAATCATGCTTTGTGATAGATCTTAAAAACTTATTTTTTTCTGCCAAGCTGACATTTTGTACCCTTTGCCAATATCTACCTATTCCCTTTCCCCCGAAGCCCCAGCTCCTGGTGACCACCATTTTATTCTCTGCTTCTATGAGTCTGACATTTTTAGATTCTCTGTACAAGTGAGATCATGCAGTATTTGTCTTTCTGTGCCTGGCTTGTTTTGTTTTTTACAGGACCAGGTCCACTCTTTTTTTTTTTTTCCTTTTTTTGAGTCAGAATCTCATTCTGTCACCCAGGCTGGAGTACAGTGGCATGCTCATGGCCATCCCAGTCTTGGCCTGCTGGGCTCAGGCGATCCTTCTGCCTCAGCCTTCCAGGTGGTTGGAACCACAGGCATGCACAACCATGCCCAGCTAATTTTTTTTAAATTTATTGTAGAGACAAAGTCTCACCATGTTGCTCAGGCTGGTCTCGAACCCCTGAGTTCAGGCAATTCTTTCATCTCTGCCTCCCAAAGTGCTGGGATCACAGGCGTGGCTACAGGTCCGTTCGTTACTGTCAACTCAGAAGTTCCCTGCTTCATTGCTCTTGAGAAAAATAAAACCTCTTCTATGCTACAGAGAAGTCAGAAAGACCCTGGGCTAGATCCCAATGGGCTCTCACTCAGGCTGCACGTGGCTGATTTCCTGCCTCCTAGCCTGCCATTCACTCCTTGTCCTACCCTCTTCTGAGTGCTTCAGGGCACAACAGCCCCATATCCAGTTGCAGAGACTGGCCTTGATTAGTCTATCAGAATTAATGTAATCCCACACCTCAGACTTGCCCCACTTGGCCTTAGTCCAAGCCTGTGGCATTCTCTGGACCACAAGCTTGCTTCTGGAATGGGTGTACAATTCAATTTGAAGGAAGGAGGGCTGTGGGCATTTCTGGGTAGTGCAGCTCCAGACTTCAAGTCTCTGCAAGGATAGTAGCCACTTTGCCATGCTTGGGAGAACAGAAGGACAGAAAGATCCTTCTGATGTCCCTGGTCCACAGGGACATCATTGAATCACTGAATCAAGCCTACCCTGAAGAATGCACAAGTCAAGATGGGTCAAGGTATGTGGTGATACTAAACCATAAGCTCAGTGTCAGCTTGCACAAGTTTACTTCTCACTCACAGTTGCTATGGCCTGGTTGGGCTCCAGGACAGTGCTCTTCTGGTGGTGGCCCCATGTTCCAAGCTGCTCTGTGGACCCTCCTATCAACATGTGATTCCACAATGGCCCTGCCTTGTGATGAGAGCATGGAGACTCACTTGTCAGAAGTAATACACACCAATTTTGATGTTGGTCCTAACTCCAAGGGGGCAGGGCACATGCCTGAGAAGGAGATTTTGATAAATGCTAGGAATGCCTGTGCAGGGGTGAAGAAAAAAATTCCCCTTTGCTGTTTAAAGGTTTGCTGAAATCAAGTGACAAAAGGCAGATTAATAGGAAAAAAACCATGAAAATGAATTAGCATGCACAGGAGAAAATCATGGAGTGATTATCCAAAAACCTAGTGTCCTACAGAAGCTTATATACCCTTTTCCATAGGATGGTGGAGAAAATTCTGAAAGACAGTAATCATTGGGGGAGAGTGAATGAACCCAGGAGACAGGAGGAAGACGCTATGGGAAGGGGAGTGGGAGAGCACACAGGAACAAAGTGTACCTTATTCTGCAGATTCTGTCCCCCAAGTCATCTCTTGGAGCTGCCCTCAGAGGAACTGGTGAAAAGTCTTCTGGGCTTGGTGAAGCCTCTTCTCCAGCAGTTGGTCTGTCTTGGTTATTTTATGAGATTCCTAAGGAGGAAGTCTTAAGACAATTGCATTTAACCAATTTAAGGAAATTCCAGAGTCTCCCCTGGTGCTTTGGGAAAGTGGATCAGAGAGAGGGTGTATGTGGTCTGGGGGATGGGCTGTCAGTGAAACCTTAGTTCTGAGGCTTTTTTCTGAGGCTTTTCCATTTCAAACCACTCAGCATGCAGAAGAGCTGCATTTGGGGGAATGGCTTCCTGCATCCCAACACCTATCACCCTACTTTACTCCTCTCTACGGTTTGGGTAGCTAGAATTTGAGTTTATGCAGTTATTTTTAACCCAAAGAATTGTGGTCACATTTTAACTGAAGCAATTGCTACCATTTTCATGGAAGGGGTGAGGAAATGGATTAATCTGCCGAGAGCTCAGCTGGGCATCTATTTCTGAATCCTCAGGCAGGAAAAAAATTTAGAGACAACGCAGTTGGCAGCAGCTACAAACCAGCACCGTCTGCAGGTCATGGTCCCAAGTTCCAAATAAAAACTGGCATCCAGAAAGACAGCTTTGGCTACAAAAGAATGAGACTATTCAAAGTATTCTGAGACGAGTCTTACTGGCATCCACATTGGCCTATTCGGAGGCATGTTTTAAGTAAGAGTCCTGGCAGCAGGCCCCAGAGATTCAGAAATATAAGCTAGTTCCTATAATCAGTCACTGACTGGTCTCTCCGAATGTTGTCAAATCTGGATGTTCTCACCAGATCAACTGTTCTTCAAATCATCCTATGTGTGAGCCAAGGAACTGAACCTTTTAAATGAAGATCTAAAAGGCACCCCTCCTGACAAAGGTAAAATGTCCACTGACCGGGAGGAGCCTTTCTGCTGCTATAAACAGCATCCAGAACTCAAAAAGCACCTGGAGGCATTGTCTGCCTTTCACATGCCTGTGCCTGTGTTCAGGTATGTGAAAGGTCCCAGGGTCAAAGTCTCCATGCTCTGCCTCCCTCTGGGATGACTGTTGGCTCCAACTGGGACATTGTGTGTGCAGTGTCGACAAGAAGCACGCAGAAGCCTCTTTTGGAATTCCCCCATATGTCTTTTCTGTCCGACTGGCTTCAGAAATCCATGCATACACTCAAACCTCACTTACAGCGACTGAGATTCCATGGCACACTCTCTAGAAGGCATACAGTGTAGTGGGAGTACATTTAGTAATGGAATCTAGGACCACGAAAATAACTCTGTGTCTCCCTGCACTGGCTGCATGGCACGCTCCTGTGCAGGAGGCAGTTTGGGCACCCTCCTCCCCTCAATGTCTGGACAGGCCCCAGGATGCAGACTGGGGATGGGTGTGCAAGATCCCACTCCCTCCATGGTGCTGACACAGCACCCAGAGCACATAGGGCACTGCCTAAAGGTGCTTCTGCTGGTCCTCCTTGGGCTCACAGATCACATTCACACTGATACCTTGTCCTTCCTTTATGTCACAACACATCGACAGCCCAGTCAGATCAAAGGGAGCCATTTCCATATTAAAATTGAGTCCACCAATCTTCCTTTTCCCTCTTCAGGCTACAGTTCAAGTCCCTGTAGAAGTGCCCAGGCTCTTCTGATGGGAGTCTTCTACACCCACAAGGCCCACGCCCAGGACCGTCTATACAGCCTACTTTCTTATACCTCCTCACTGGTCGCAATAGTCCAGTTCCTTTGAGGCTTCCTGCGTTAAATTCCATAAACACAAACTGCTCTCTAGCATACCAGTCTTGTTCCTTCACCCAATCACAGGAAGGACTCCCTCCTTGACCAAACTTCTGCCAGGCTCTTCGAGCCCTCTTATCAACCAGAACTTGTCCTTGGCTTGCTGAGCCTGAGTTTAGCAAGAATCTCCCCATCCTTGAGATCTAATCAAAATCCTCCTAGTGATTTTCCATCCATTGACCGCCTCACCCTTCCCACTGTCTGTAAATTCCCAGCTGTCATTGCCAGGCTTGGAGTTGAGTCCATCTCTCTCTCCCTTATCACAATAGTCTTGGCCCTCAGAGGGCAACAAGTAAGTAAAGCACAAACCTAAAGCAATGTTGCAGAAAACGCAAACTGATGGAGCACCAGCAGAGGTTCTTGCCATAAGTATACTAAAATGGCAAGATAAGATTTTTTTTTAACTATGAAAGATTCCTGACCCTTTTTTGAAACAATAAAATAAGGCTCAGGAATGTAAATCTCTTTAAAAAATCAACCTGTTTCTTCAGATACACACACACACACACACACACACACACACACACACACACACACACACACACACTATTAATTCCCACCAAGGACAGTGCCAGCATGTTGCCCAGTTCCACAACCTCCTTTCCTAATGAGAACCCAGGCTACTTGTCTAAGCAGGAATTTCCCGAAGCTCATGACAAGCCCTCACAGAGCAGGTATGGGAAGTGAAAGCAGAGCCACCATTCCCCAAAAGCGCTGCCTCTTTAGGACAACTGGCATTTACATATGTTCTTAGACATCAAAGCTGAGACAATTTGACCTGGGTAATGCCTATTTTCGGACCTACCTGAGCTATGCTGGGCACCACTGAGGCACTGTGGAGTCAACAGTGAGCAAGAGAGTCAGAAAACACACCACTTAGTAAATAGTTATATAAAGTAGTGCCAGGTAATGATGGCACACTGCACTGTATGCCACTCTGCACAGAACACTTCATTTGCATGGCTCTCACCACCACGTAAATTCAATCTCAGATCTACATTTCCTCAGGAGGTGACCCTGGCCTTCAATAAAATGCCATGGCTCTTCCCACAGGAAGGAAACACGTTATGAAGCACATCTAAAAGGATTTTACCTGCTCCAGAGCTCACAGCCAGGCTAGAAAGGGAAAAGCAATGCCCCAGGTATAGACACTACTGAGACAGCTCCTCGGTGCTGAAGGACAAACACGCTTCCTTCTTTTCATTTTGTCTTTGGAGGACCAGTTATTTCTCCATAGACAGAGCTTACAGGAACTTCTGCAGATACTACAAGGGGTTTGTACACCTTTAGAGTTGCAGGGAGGCCAGTGGCTGTGTGATCAGCTGGCAAAGACTGGGTGACACATAGGAGAGAAAGAGCCATGGAGATGCTGGGGGAGCCAGCTTGCAAAACAGTTTCTTAGGCCAAACCTCTGGAATATGGGGTCATTGGCAGCTTACTGGGGCCCAGGAGAGTCTTTGGGGAGAAGGAGGAGTAGCCTTGATCGTGGAGCATTACAGAGAATATCCTTCACACAGCCATGACTGTTTGTGTGGGAATGACCGCAGTAGAGAAAATCTACTGTCACACCTTCTCTGAGGCAAGAATAAACACACAGGAAATGACCCCTGCAGCCAGGCGCAACTCAGTACCTGTAGCGACCGTGAGAAATGCACTGACATATCCCAGAGAGATGCCTCTCCCCAGTGGGGGCCTGGAAGACCTAGGATGACCAGCAGGGATAAGACCCACTGAAGGGCCTTGGGAAATGAGGGTCTCAGCAGAGTGGACGTCTGACCTTCTGTGTCTTGAGACTTCACACCACAGGTGGCCTCAGAAATGGGGAGAGAACCAGAAGTGGAAACAGTGTTTTCCTAGAGCTGGATTTTAATCAGGACAAAACTCCACCTATCATATTCCTGCCACGTCACCCACACTTATTTCAATATCTAGTAGTCAGCAGGCAGTTGAGGAACATGTTTTAATGGAATTGAAACTAACTTCTAAAGCCTTACCCTGTAGACTACCCAAATATACTCTAGACCACTGCTCACTGCAGATCCTGGGGCTTTTCTTCTCACTCTCCCCATCACCAGTAAATTGACATCTTGGTGGGAACTATTTTCACAGAAGATTTGAAGGTCTTTAACAGGGTCACAGGTTTGTCAGGACATGAATTTTTTTTTTTTCTCTTTCACAAAAAATAATTGAGCAGTGGCTCCTGGGATGAAACATCTGTCTCCAATCAGAACAGAAGAAAGTTTCTTTGTCTGACACCAGCAGGTGCACCATACAACAGACAGTGGCACACTACCTGCAGAATCCCAAAAGGATAGCAATATCTGAGGGTCTTTTCTTCCCTTTCAGATGCAGAGCAAACCACAAAAATAATACAGGGCTCATTGAAGGAAAGAGAAGAAAAGAGTTACCAAGAAGTATTGGGAAAAGATTCACAGAGGTGTCTTTGTAATGTGTTCTCCCCACCTTCTTGGCATTTATCACCCAGTACTCACATTTTTGTCACACATAAGTGTTAGTGTAGAGTGTGGGAGCAGTGGGCATAGCACATCAGGGCCCCACTTCACCATGCCTTCCCTACCTTCTGACATTCCCCTAAATGACAAAATGTCAAAGCAGGTTAAGGAATAAACTCTGAACTCCTTTCTCTCTCTCTTGTCAAATTCCTGACTAAGGAGCCTGGGAGTGACACCCGACAAAGGCTCATTGGATGGGATTTTATTAACCCTATTGAATGAGACTTGATTTAAACCTGATTCTGGCATAACAGCGCAAAACAAATAAAGAAAAAAATCAAAAATATTTTGTGACCTTGCAGAGCTGTCTCTTGGGGTCTCCAAACCCTGGGCATCTTTTTTGATACCACCTCTCCTCTCTGAACTCTGCCACCCATGAAGTTTCATCTACATATCAAGAACCTTTCTCTCAATGCCTTGTGCCCTTATCTCATCTCCACAGCAGCATTTCCTTTACTGATTTCAGAATTCCTTAGAGCAAATCTTTGAATCCACTTATGATCTGCAAGCCTAAACCTGAAGAAGTTCTACCTTCCCTGATTGGACAAATGTAAATCCCACAAGTATTGATCTATGGTTTTCTGTATCTTCTTTCCTTCTAAAATGCATATAACCAAACTGCAATTCAACTACCCCAGGTACATGCTCTCAGGACCTCTTGGGATGGTGACACAGGCCAAAGTCACTGGCTCAGAATATACATTCTTAAATCTTTACAGTGTTTGGCATCTTTCTCCAAGAAGCCAACATCATCATTAACAAGGTCATCAAGACATGTCCAGAAAAGCCTTGGAGGTTGGGATGGCCCCAGGCAGTTTACTAGGGGTGATCACAGGTTCCAGGTTCATTCTAGACAGGCTCACCTAGTGTCACCAAGTATCCCCAACAGATTGATGAGCACTAGGTGCTCTGATGTGCTGTAAACCATAGACCCCACTCACACCCTCTCTCCTCCCTTCACCAACATGACTCTAGTCTCCTTCTCATCCTCAATCCTTCCACTGCTTCCTGTTGTTTTGACCTCAAGTACCAAAAATATTTTCCTCTTGTCAAGTTATTTGACCATTTCTCCACCTTCAACCTTTTCTTCTGCATTTTAAACTTGCTTTATTCAATTTTTATTAGGGCATATATGCAGATAGGTCTAATTTGTTAAACAACTTACCCTCACAGCTCTGGTCATCCGTTCTCCTTCATGTGAAGTCATCACCAGTGTTATGGGCTAAATTATAATCTCCCCCCAAAAAAGGTATATTGGAAGTCCCCAGCCCCAGTATCTGAACATGGCCTTATTTGGAGAGGCAAGAAGGTTAAAATGAGATCTTTGGGGTAGGCTTTAACCTAATACGATTGTATCAGTAAAAGGGGAAATTTGGATATAGAGACACACACAGAAGGAAGACTAGAAGAAGACAGGGAGAAGATGGACATCTACAGGACAAGGAGAACGGCCTCAAAAGAAACCAGCCAACCTTGCCCACACCTTGATCTTGGACTTTTAGCCTGCAGAACTGTGAAACAATAAATTTCTCTTGCTTAAACCACCCAACTGTGATACTATGCTGACATCAGCCCTAGACAACAAACAACCAGTTTCTTATATGTTGTGCCACCAGAGATAGTGGTGGATAAGCAGAGTTTTACAGAGAATGTTTTTCGTTTGGTCAGCTCACATGGTAGTCTACCATGCATGCATATTTTGCTGTGCTTTTCCCACTTTACAAGATATCAAAGATGATGTCCTATCAGTTCATACAGACCACTTCATTCTTTTAAACACATGCATAGTCTTCCATTCCATGGGTGTTCCATATGTGTTTAGTACCCAGTGGATGGGGTATTCCTAACTTTTTGCTACTATAGAAATGTATAAAGGACTGACATTGTACATATGTTATTTCACACATGTGCAAGAACATCTGCAGGATAAAACCTTCAAAGTGAAATCATGCAGTAAGTACACTGCTGAATTTATCTCCACATACTTAAAGCAATTTACACTCTTATGAATATGTCAGTTCCTCACAACACAACATCGTCAATATGGTAAATAATCAAACTCTGAATGACTGCAAATCTGGCCAGAGAAAACTGGTATCTTGTAGTTATTTGTAGTAAAAGAGTATTGATGTATCTTTTAACACTCTATTTGTATGTGTTAACAATTTTTCTATGAGTTTGAAGCCCTTAATGATACTAAGAAATCTTTGTGCTATGAATTGCAAATAGTCTCTCCAGTTGTCATTTATCTTTAAATATTGTCAAAGGTAATTTTTATTCATGCAGATGTATTTGGATTTATCCTTTTCTTTCTTTATTCCCTCCTTCCCATATGTTATATGTTTTGGCTTCTTGGTTTTGAGTTATTCTTAGAAAGATATTCTTCAAGATATTAAATATGCTCTCTCACGTTTTCTTTTGGGTATATTTATGGTTTACTTTTTCATTTGTAAAGCTTTGGTTTATTTTGTTGTAAAGTACAAGGTATTAATACAAACTTTTTTTCTAAATTTCTCCCCAATTATCTCAACTTTATTTTTTAAAATTCATATTTCTTCCTCATTAATTTCATCTTAATTATATACTCAAAATGTTTCACTCTATTCTATTTATCTGTTTATGCATTCATGTTCCAATAGGTCACAATGTTGATTGTTGTAGGTTTAAATTCAACTATGTTTAAATCAATGTGGGTTAGAGCTATATTCTCTTTATGATTTTAATGTACTTTTCCTAGCTATTTTTCCCTGTTTTCATATAAACTTTAGAACCAGTTTTATCCTAATTCTCAAAAGGTCCTACTGATATTAATTTATAAAAAATTGGCTTTTTATAATACATATCCTCTCATGCAGTGGAATGCTACATCTTTCCATTTAAAAAATTTTCTTTATACAGGTGTTGCAATTTACTGTTTAATATTTTTCCTGCATGTTTTATTCATTTAAAACTATTGTAATTGGGACTGAGTGTAATGGCTCATGCCTACAATTCCAGTGCTTTGGGAGGCTGAGGTGGGAGGATTGCTTGAAATCAGAAGTTCGAGGGCAACATAGCGAGACTCTGTCTCTACAAAAAATAGATAAACAAAAATCTACTGTAATTGGGATATTTTATCCCTTACATCATCTAACTTATTCTTCCAACTAAATGCTCCTATTACTTGCAATTTTAAAATGAAGTTCTCTTGGATTTTTCAAGTAAAAAATCATATTACGTGCAAATAGTATGCTTAAACTCTTCTTTCAAATTTTTATAATGTTTATCCTTTTTTTCTTCCATATAAATGCTTAGTTTACTATTTCCAGAACAATATTAAATAATAGTGGTGATACACGTATGTTTATTGCAGCATTGTTCACAATAGCAAGAACATGGAACCAACCATGCTGCCCATTAAAAGAAGACTGGATTTTAAAAAATGTGATACATATACATGGTGGAATATTACACAGCCATAAAGAATGACAAAATTATTAACTTTCCAGCAACTTGGATGGACTTAGAGTTTATAATACTGAGTGATCTATCACAGAAACAAAGAGCTGAGTATCACATGCTCTCATTCATAAGCGGATCTTGAACAATTATCATAATACTCTAAGAAAATGATTGGCAGTAGTGGGAAACTGCTGGAATGGGGCAGAGAAGTGGGATTGACAGTAGTGGGAGTCTGTCTGGGCAAGGGGGGACACACCTCATCAACAAGGGTACCTGCATGATGAACATTTGTATACCTAACCCTGAATTGTAGCCCAGATGTTTAAAATAAAAAAATTACAATAAATAAATAATAGTGGTGATAAAAGATGTATTTATTCCACTTCTGACTTTACCTTCCCTAACTGCTTTCCAGGTTCCTCATTAAATGTGGCAATGCAACCTCTGGGTTGAAATGGAGCCATTGCACCATGCTACACTAAATTTTCGAGGTGGTGGCTTAGTTCATTAATTATTATTCACTGTTGATATTGGTATAAGTATTTGGGAATGGACATTTCCCTATGAGTGCTTTTTCAGCTGTATCTCATAGGTTCTAATATTTAGTCTACTGAATTTTATACATAATGTTTCCTAAAAGGTGTCATTTCTCATTTATTTTTTCTTGAAATATAATAAACAGAGCATAAAATTTTTTTAAAGAATTTTTATTTTAAAGATGTGGAGTACAATTCAGGGTTAGGAATACAAATGGTCATTATACAGGTAAAGCCTGGGCCTCACTTTAGTTCCTACTTCACCTGGTTTGAGGTCAGGTACCCTTATTGATGAAGTGTGACCCTCTCCCTCCCTCCCATGGCAATTTCCCACTACTGCCAATTCCTCTCTTACAGTGTTATGGCAATTGTTCAGGATCTGCTTTTGAGTGAGAACACGTGGCATTCAGTTCTTTGTTTTTGTGATAGATCACCGAGTATTATAGACTCTGGATTCATAAGAGTTGCTGCGAAGTTCATAATTTTGTCCTTCTTTATGACTGCATAATATTCCATCAAGTGTATGTACCACATTTTTTTAATCCAGTCCTTTTCCAGTGAGCAGCACAGTGCGTTCCATGTTTTTACTATTGTGAATAATGCTGCAATAAAATATGTGTGCATGTATCTTTTTCATAGAGTGACTTGAGCTCCTCTGGGTATATTCCCAGTAGGGAGATTGTGAGGTCATATGGAAGATGGATTTTTAGATCTTTTTGGAATTGCCAAACTGTTTTTCACAGAGGCTGTATTAGTTTACACTCCCACCAACAGTATAGAAGTGTTCCCTTTTCCCTGCATCCTCTCCAGCATCTGTTGTTTTTTGAGTTATTGATGATGGTCATTCTGACTGGAGTTAGATAGTATCTCAGTGTGGTTTTAATTTGCATTTCTTTGATGACTAGTGAGGTTAAGTATTTTTTCATGTATCTGTTGGCTGCTCCTATGTCTTCTTTTGAAAATTGTCAATTCATATCTTCTGCCCACTTTGTAATGGGGCTGTTTTTTTTCTTTCTTTTTGGCCAGTTTGAGTTCCTTGTATATCCTAGATGTTAGGCCTTTGTGAGATATACAGTTGGCAAATAATTTTCCCAGTCTGTAGTCTGTCTCTCCACTCTCTTGATGGTCTTTGACTTTAGAGAAGCTTGTCAGTTTAATGAGGTCCCACTTGTCTATCTTATCTCTTATGGCATGGGCACTTGGGGTTTTGATCAGGAATTGGTTGCTAGTTCCAATTTCCATAAGGGTGTCTCCTGCATTTTCTAAGAACCTTATAGTTTGAGGTTTTACATTTAGATCTTTGATCGATTTAGAGTTGATTTTTGTGTATGAGAATAGGTAGGAGTCTTGATTTAATTTTCTGCATGTGGTCAGCCAGTTTTCCCCACACCATTTACTGAATAGGCTGTCCTCTCCCCAGTGGTTGGTGGTGGAAGCTTTGTCGAAGATGAGTTGATTGAGAAATTGAGGTTTTGCTTCCGGAATCTCTATCCTGTTCCATTGGTCTATATGCCTGTTCTTGTACCAATACCAGGCTGTCTTGATTATTGTAGCTTTATAATAAAGTTTAAAGTTTGGAAGTGTGATACCTCCTGCCTTTCTTTTTTTTGGCTGAGGATTGTTTTGACTATTTGTGTTCATTTATGCTTCCATATGAATTCCTGTATTGTTGTTTCCAGGTCTGAGAAGAATACTGTTGGTGATTTAATGGGTATTGCATTAAATCTGTAGCTTGCCTTGGGTAGGATGGACATCTTAACAATGTTGATGCTTCCAATCCATGAGCATGGAATATTCTTCCTATTGTTTGTGTCATCTTTGATCTCTTTGAGTAGTGTTTTGTAGTTTTCATTGTAAAGGTCTTTCACATCTCTGATTAGGAAGATGACAAGATATTTCTTTTTATTTTGTGGTTACTGTGAATGGCATTGTGATTTTTATTTGGAATTCTGTGTGTTTATTGTTGGTGTATAGAAATGTGACTATCTTTTGCATGTTTATTTTATACCCTGAGACTTTGCCAAAGTCCTTTATCAGTGCAAGGAGGTTTTTGACACATTCTCTTGGGTTATCGAGGTATAGAATCATGTCATCTTCAAAGAGGGATAATTTGACTTCCTCTTTTCCTATTTGGTTACACCGATCTCCTTCTCTTGTCTGATTACTCAAGCTAGGACTTCCAAAACTACGTTGAACAGGAGGGTTGAGAGTGGGCAACCTTGCCTTGTTCTGGTTTTCAGGGGAAATGGTTCCAATTTCTGTCTGTTTAGCAGTATGCAGGCTGTGGGTTTCTCATAGATGGCTCTTAGTATTTTAAGATATGTTCCATCTATGCCTAGATGTTTGAGGGTTTTTATCAAGAAGGGGTGCTGGGTTTTATCAAAAGATTTTTCCACATCCAATGATGTAATCATGCCATTTTTGTTTTTACATCTGTTGATGTATTTAATTATGTTTATGGTCTTGGGAATGTTGAATCAGTCCTGCATCCCAGGGATGAAGCCTACTTGGTCATGTGTGGCACAGTTATTACAAGTTATACATAGAACTTCCAGCAAGATGGCAACCAGATAGGTTGAACTGTGAGAATCTCTGCAAAAGCAAGTGTCCATAAAGACTCTCTGCATGTGTAGGCCTGTGCTGGTGGGTAAGTGAAAGTCTGTCACAGGGGAGACTCGAGTTCATGTACCCAGGCTCTCCTCTGGAGGTGACCGCAACTCCCCAGTGCCCTGAGATTGGAACCCCAAGTGCACAGGATCATCTGCTGTTCTCAGGACACTCCTGAGAAAAGCCTGCTGAATACAGCTGATTCTCACCACCTGACACCTGGCCCACACCATCACCTGTGACAGCAAAGCAGCTGGAGCCCAAGATCCCATCCAAGGAGAGAGAAGATTGGGGAGAGTTGGAGACGAGACCCACCCCCAGTGAGGAAATGCGAACTGCAGCCATTTTCTCTGTCCCAGGACCAAGCAGAGACCTGCATTGCCCTGCCCAGCTCCACCCAGTCTCTAACTTGGGACCTAAGGTAATCTCATCACACTGGGAGAGACAGAAGATCCCCATGCTGGATCAGACACAGACACATTAGATCTGAGTGGAAGACCTGACAGGCATCAAACTGGGCGAGTCCAGATCTGATCCACCCTCCTCCCACAGTCGGCCTGGACCATCTGACCCATGCTGAGAGCAATCCCATAAGCCTGCACTGAGAGCAGAGGGGAGGAGAGGGAAGGGGAGGGGAGGGAAGGGGTTGGATATCAGACCTGAAAGGAAGTTGGACTTACAGGAACAACCTCAGAGAGAGTTTCCTTTTCCTTTCTTTTTTTGTGTGTCTGTTTTGCTCATTTTTATTTGTTTGTTTCTTGTTTTAGTTTTTTTTATCTGTTTCTGTATCTGATAATATTTTCATACTTGCTTTGTTTCTGTTATTTTATTGCTTTATTTTAGACTTCCTATTTATGTATGGGTAATTTTGAGGGAGAGTACATTAATGGAGGGGTTTTGTTGGTTTGTGTGTTTGTATGATTATCTGTATGTTTTTGATTTTTTTACTCTTTTCTGTCTTTGTGTCTCTTTCCATTTGTTAGTTGGTATGTCTGTCTGTTTTGCTCTTACGCTTCTCTCTCTCCACCTTCCACTCACCTCTCACCTTCCTTTTTCCATTCTTTCCCTTTTTCTTACCTTATTTTGCTTTCAGGGAGCAAACTTATATGCCCAGTGCATGAACAGATTGTAAGACAGTAGGAAGCAGGCTTCAGGGGGCCAACATTCCTGTCAGAGGATACTGGGATCGACAGATAGAATCTGAATCACAGCTCCCCCCTTGATGTAATCTCAAAACTGCAAAAATTACAGTCCCCAAACCACAGTCCACCTTCAGAATTAAATAAAGCCAGAGGATCCACATAAGAAGAGTAGTAGATTGAGCAAACAGAAGTAAAAGCTACTCCACATTCCTGAACAACAGAAGTAAAGAAGAGGTTAAAAAAGGATGGGGAGGAAAATCTACACAAATTAAGAAAAACCAAAAGAGGAAATTGGGTCTCACACAGACCCCTGGGAGGTCAGACACTGAGGAAACAGACTTTGGAATGCAAACAATGAAGAGCCCCCAGGAATGACTGGTCTCAAACTACAAACCCAGATATCAAGACATTAATAGAGAGAATAAATAGAATTGAGGAGAGACAAGAGGAAAATATGAAGGAGTTGAAAACTGAGATAACAGCAGTAAAGAATACTGTGAAAGAAATAAATAACAAACTGATAAGCATGGAAAACAGAATTAGCCAAGTAGAAGAAAGAATCTCAGAGCATGAGGACCAAAATATAGAGCTAACCCAAACTATCCAAAACATAGAAAAGAAGCTTAAAAAGACAGAACAAAACCTTCAAGAGATAAGCAATTATTTTAAGAAGCAGAACCTAAGAGTAATTGGACTTCCTAAGGCAAAAAATAGACAGAGACCATCCTGGAACAAACATTCCATGAAATTATTCAAGAAAACTTCCCTAATCTCATCAGTGACATGACCATTCCAAAACAAGAGATTCAGATAACCCCTGCAAGACAACAAATGAGAAGACCAACTCCTTAGACACATAGTAATTCACCTACAAACACAGGTATAAAAGAAAAATTCTAAAGGCAACAAGAGAAAAAGGTCAGACTACCTACTGGGGAAGATCAATTAGAATAGCAGCAGATATATCTACAGAAACACTTTAGGCCAGGAGAACTTGAAGCCCAATCTTTAAAGTTCTCAAAGATAAATAATTTCAACCTAGAATTACCTACCCAACTAAGCTAAGCTTCATTAGTGATGGAGAATTAAAATCTTTCCTAGACATTCAATCCCTAAGAACTTACGCTGCCTCCAGACCAGCTCTACATGAAACACTTAAGAAAGTATTAAACACAGAAGAAAGAAAAAAGAATGAGAATGCCCTTCATAAGAATGCAGGAAAAGATTGAAAACACATATGAATCTATCCAAAAAACAAAAAAGACAACAAACAAACAGCAATGACAACAACAAACTCTATAAGAACCTCCTCAAATGGGGATAAACTCTTACATTTCAATAATTAGCCTGAATGTGAATGGATTAAATGCACCACTGAAAAGACATAAAATGGATAAAATATCATGAGGCAACAATACATTGTCTCCAAGAGACTCATCTCACCAGAAAGGACACTCACAGGCTCAAAGTAAGAGGATGGGAAACAAAATTTCAGGTGAACGGAATACAAAAGAAAACAGGAGTCATGATCTCGATATCAGACAAAATGCTCTTTCAGCTATCAAAAATTTAAAAAGATACAGAAGGTCACTACATAAAGATAAAAAGTTCAATCCATCAACAAGAAATATACATCCTAAACATATATACACCCAACATAGGAGCACCAACTTTCATAACGCAGCTTTTAGGTAAACTTAAAAAAGATATTGACTCTAACAATATCATAGCTGGGGACTTAAATACCCCACTCACAACTTTAGACAGATCATCAGACAAAAAATCAACAAGGAGATCCGGAACCTCAATGTGACACTTGATCAAATGGACTTAATTGATACCAACAGAGCACTCCACCGAACGACCACAGAATATACATTCTACTCATCACCACATGGAATGTACTCTAAGATCAACCACATCCTTGGCCAAAGTCAAACATCAACAAATTTCATAAGATTGAAATTCTGCTATGCACCTTCTCAGACCACAGTGAAATAAGAGAGGGTCTCATTCTGTTGCTCAGGCTAGAGTACAGTGCCACAATCATAGCTCACTGCAGCCTCAAACTCCTGGACTCAAGTGATCCTCCTGCTTTAACCACCCAAAGTCCTGTGATTACAAGCGTGAGCCACCATGCCTGGCCCTTCCATGTCTTTTGATAGATTGATAGCTCATTTATTTTTAGTGCTGAATAGTATTCCATTGTTTGTATATACCAAAGTTTATTTACCCATTCATCTACCAAAGGACATCATGGCCACTGCCAAGCTCAGCAATCATGAATAAAGCTGTTGTAAACAACTGTGTGCAGGTTGCTGTGTGGATATAAGTTTTCAACTCATTTGGGTAAATACCAAGGAGTGTGATTGCTGGATTGTATGGTAAGAATAGATCTGATTTTGTAAGAAATTGCCAAACTGTCTTCCAAAGTGTCTGTACCATTTTTGCCTTCTCACTTATTAACATTTTTAACATATAAGAAATTCTCAAATATATTATTTTACCTAATCATAAAAATGAAGTCCAGTTGTGTAACTGGGAAATTCACCCGGGTCTGAATAGAACAGGTTAGACCCTCTGAGAGGAAAATCAGAGAGTTTATAGTCAGTTACAATTTAAAACCCTTGACAAATGTGGAGGAACTGTGTCTAACTATGTTGAACCCAGGACTCTAATGAGAGAGATAGAGACCACAAAGAGCCAGCTCCGATGCAAACACACGAGGGTCTTTATTCAGG
>NW_007250927.1:30441-50278 GCF_000164805.1 Carlito syrichta | reverse complement strand
GTTTCTTGGGTCTCTCAATAGCATGCTCTTAACCTAAATCTATTGTTGTCCTCTCAACTAGGTTAGACTCTCTGGATAACACTACAACAGAATCCAAAAGGTAAGA
This sequence comes from Carlito syrichta, assembly GCF_000164805.1. Taxonomy (NCBI): domain Eukaryota; kingdom Metazoa; phylum Chordata; class Mammalia; order Primates; family Tarsiidae; genus Carlito; species Carlito syrichta. The sequence continues at coordinate 50,172 of NW_007250927.1, read as the reverse complement.
AAACGTTCTATGAGCTAAATGGCAGGGTTTTGTGGTTTTATAAAAATGAATATCCTGCCAAAGTTTTCCAAGTGAATTGCTTCTTTTCCTCAATGTGATTTTTTTGGTAAATTGAAAATATTGTTTTCCTCTCAGCATTCCATGCGCTGTTATATATAAAGTGCCCACATCCCAGACAGTAGATCCAAGCTGGAGTCTTATACCTTTAAAACTCCCCCAGTCAAAAACCTCTCACTCAAGATGTTCAGCATCCTAGGGGCAGCAAATACAGTTTCCAAATCTTCTTGGGACTTGCTTTTCAGAATCACTGTAGTCCTCTCAGTTCTGCGTAAAGTAAGTATAAAATAAATAGGGCTGGCCAACCTACAGTTCTCTGACTTCCCTTACCTCCTCTATGTATCTGGAAGGACTATTCTTAAAAACATGCATCTGAACAATCCTTGCAGTACAGAATACTCATTGCCCTCCTCCTATTTGGTTTATAGAAATTTGATTTCTTTTGGAGACTTCTGCTCAGTGAAGGTAGACTCTCTCTATGCCCCTTGGACTCACCTAAGCAATACCTGATTTGCTAGATGCTGTTGGTATCCCCTAAACTCCGTTCCTTGTGTGGCCAAATACTGCAGCTTTTTCCTGCAAACACCCAAGGTCTTTCTCTGACATCTCTCTGTCACCTTCTCCCTGCCCCTACCCTTGAACTTGAGAATTCATCTGTGCCAATAGATCCTGGTCTCAGTTAATTGATTACTAACTTCCCAGTCACTAAAAATTTGTGAATTTGTATAGTTTAAGTCATATGTGTATCTGAGAAAGAAGAAATTATGTAAGAAAAAATATAGATACTGTTGATGAAAAAACCAAATTCTGTAAAAAACTTAAAGAGGTCTATCCTGAGCCAATATGAATGACCTTGCCCATGGTGCAGTCTCAAGAGGTCCTGTGAACACGATGGTAATATGACAGTTTGATTTTATACATTTTAAGGAGACAGAGGTTACAGACAAAGACATAAATCATTACATATAAGGTCTTTATTGGTTCAGCCCAGAAAGGTGGGACATCTCAAAGTAAAGGGACTTATAGGTCACAGGTGGATTCAAAGATGTTTTGATTGGCAATTGGTTGAAAGAGTTAAGCTTTGTCTAAAGAGTTTGAAGTCAGTAGAAATAAATGCTTGCATTAAGATAAAGGGACTGTGAAAGCCAAGGCTCTTATTATGTAGATGAATCCTTTAAGTACCAGGCTTCAGAGAAAATAGATGGTAAATGTCTCTTTTTAGACTTCAAAAGGTATCAGGTACTGACTTAAATCTTTCCTAGATCTGGGAGAGATCTTAAAAAGGGAAGAAGATTCTACAGATGCAGATTTCTCCTCCAATAGATTGTTTTGCAGGGCCATTTCAAAATATGTCAAAGAAATATATTTTGGGGTAAAATATTTTTATTTACTTTAGGGCTTACTATTTGCCAGGTGTTGCTATGTCAGAGTGAGGATGGAATTTGGTATCTTATTGCCACAGGGTCAGTCTTACAATCTCTATTTTCATGTTAATACTGGTCAGTTATACCTAAAACTCCAAAAGGAAGAGGGAATAACAAGGACCTTTCTCATAATGGCCTGGAATTTCGTTTTTCAGGTTTCCCTTGGGCCAGAGGAGTTCTGTTCAGTTGATTGGGGGAAAGGGGGTTTAGGATTTTTGCTGTTGTTGTTTACAGTACATACATGAAATGAGACAATATCTTATCACCATTCCCCCAACAACAAAAGGAATACAGGTTGATGAAAAAAGGTCCAATGGGCCACATGAGTGACTTTCTATGAAAAAGCTGCTTCTCTGTGCTGACTGAATATTATCCAGGCTTCCCTGGTCTCAATAACTATATAATACAAAACCCAAATATAATATACCCAAGATGAAATTTCACCCATCAGATTGGTGGTTTCCAGACTTTCACAAAGCAGTAAATTAAGAGGGGGAGGGATCTTTTAATTTTGCCAATAAGAACTTAATTTTTTTAAAAATATGATTTATTATCATAATCATTTGATTAGGAAAAGAACATTCTAAGTTCAAGAAAAGTGAGGACATAAATATCAGTATGATTATAATTTGTCTTCTGAAAACTCTTTATTGTCGTTCCTCAATATTACAGGGGATTGGTTCTAGGACCCCCTTAGACTCTAAAATCCATAGATTCTGAAGTACCTAATACAAAATGGTGTTATATTTGCATATGATCAGCGTATATCCTCCCATCTCTAAGTTTCTTATAAACTACAATGTAAATGCTATGCAAATAGTTGTTGTACCATATTGTTTAGTGAATAATAGCTAGAAAAAAGTTTGTATACTTTCAGTATAGTTGCAACCTTTTAAAAAATATTTGTGCTCTGCAGTTGGTTAAATCCAGGCATGTAAAACCCACAGATATGGAGGGTCAACTGCACTTTGTCTTACTTTATCTGTTTTGTTGGAGGCTGTTGAAAATGTTACTGTTTAAGAACTGGCACCTGTAGATCATTGCTTTGGCAGTCAGGTGACTATTAAAAGGACCAAGGGTCAGGCAGCTTTCCTTGCTCATGGCAAATGCTGTCTGTCAGGAGTCTGTCTGGATGTTGACAAATATCTGTATCTATATGCTTGTAGCACATATACTGTACAGCATACTCTACTGTTGGTACTAGTCCTATGTACATCTATAATACACATCTGGGTGGAAACACTACAACCCTCTCTGTCCCTGTGTTAGGGTCATATTCTTATCTCAACATGGACAAGGCATGCCACAGTTAGACAGGGCCTTTTCTGCAGGCAGTGCAGCCTCCCAAGGCTCGCTTCTCCTAAGACTGCAGCATTACCGCCTTCCCCATGTCCTTCTTGTGGATATGAAGCAGAATCTACCCCTGCTTTTGACAGCACACGCTTCCAGGTGGAAAGAACTCTGAAATGATTCAGGGAAAAAGGACTTCAGGTGACCAGGTAGGAGGATGCTCTATTCTAAAATTGCTCTGCCTTTGAATTCTTTTTTTCAAAGCAGGGGGTGGCTTTCCACCACAGTTAACCAGCCCATAAGGAGAGGGCAGAGGAAGAATAGGAAGTCCAAACTGTTGATAACAGCCAAGGAGATGCACAGGGTGGAATAACTTCTTGGTAGAGGCAGAGACACAGTCAGTACCCTTGTGATTCAGGGAGGAAGCACTGCCAGCAATACTAGAGTTGGCTAGCGGGGCCACTGGTGATTCCAGGAACTAGACAACTAAAAATCACAGGCTTGGGGAACTGGAAGGGACCTTGGCCTCATCTCTTCAAGTGGAGGCTGAGCCCAGGAGGGCACAGCAACAGTCAGAGTGACACATACCAGCCATCCTGCATGGCCTGAGTTCAAGACTCCCTCCATGCTGCTTCCCTTGGACTTGCTTGCTCCCGCTCCTTCATGAAGCTTTCTTGAATTCTGTGGTAAAAAGGATGCCCTGTGATTGAACCTTCATGCCTGTGGTTCACATGGCCCTTGCCCAAATCCTTGATCCCACATGTGTATGAGGAGTCCGTGGAGGGAATCCTTGGGAAGATCCTTGTTTTCCTGGACTTTGGAAAGCACTTTCTCAGCCTCCTTATAGGACATCAAGGACACATTTCTCGTCCTTACATTTCCTAGTAGATGTCATTTCCTTGACCTTAGCATCTAAATCAGTGGTTCTTAGCTCGCCTTCTGCTCTGACTTGATTGAGGGGCGTGACGCATTCCCACAGTCAACAGCAGAAAGTCCTACCTGGTGGAGATAGGTGGTAGAAAGGCCTGTTGTGTGACTTCAGACCTATCCCCTACCCCAACTGCAACTGAAAATCATTATTCCTGACTACAATCAAGCATGTTTCTTATTCATAAATCACAAATCTGAAGAATAACAGAGAGTGTGTCTTATTGGTATGCCTAGGATTTAGCACATAGCTTTAGGCACGTAGTAGGTCCTCAGTAAATGCTTGCTGAATCAATCTGAGCAATAGAGGAGCAAAAGCTTATCAAATGGACTGAGGAGTGAATGAGCATAAACATTTAGATGCCATCCATGGGCAACCACCCAGCTATGGAGGTGGCCAGGCAGCACACCTTCATCCTGACAGCTGGGGGCCAGGGCGAAGATGTCTGAGGGAATCACAAACCTCTTCCAGATATCTGGGTTCTTGCATTCTTTCCCTTCTTATGACAAGCCTATTGACTTCTCCAAGGCGAGGATGATGCCCAGGCTATGAAGTGAGGAAATGAGAGGAGATGGGACATTTCATCATGAGAATAAAGCCCTGATAGAGGCACCTTCACATTTGTGAGACCGAAAAACTAACCGACTAGAAAGGGCTGCGCTGCCTCTGATCATAGCTTGGACAGTGTCTGAGGGACTCCCTGAGGGCTGAGGTCGTAGTTGTCACTGGCCTACCATCACCACTACTTCTACAAGTCTCCCTCATTCAAGCCCTGGGCCCCACTGCTGCATCTGTTGCGGGAAAAATAGAGAGACCGTGACACCAAGACTATTATATGAAGTGGCACTTTATTACGCTAGCTAGCATAGCAGGCTCAATGGAACTAATTCGTCCAGACCAAGCGCCCCAGAACAGGTGACCTGGGGTCTTATACCCTTGTTTAGGTGAGGGAGGGGGTCATATTGAGTGATTACATATTTCCTTTGGAATCTTACGAGGTTGTACTCAGCAAAATCAGATTTTTCAAAGAACAAATGGTTTCCAGGAACTGCAGGAGTGTAAACCGTCAACTTCAGATAAGCCTGTGAATTAGACACTTTTTGCATATCCATTAAATGGCTAGTCTTTGGGCTATTTGGCCTTTCTTAAACAAAACCTGCCTGGCGCAGGGTGGGCCTTTAAAGTTGCAACTTGCCTTTCAAAGGGAAATACCTTTAACTGCTATCAACCTTTCCTTCTTGCCGTTGGGCTAGTGGCAGCCCAGGTGAGGCCAACTGCTGATTCCGAATCAGCCACATGTGTTTCTGTGTTTATTCACTCAATCACACAAGAAATATATTTGAGTATATGCTGCCTCCTGCCACACATCCCACGTTTTCCCAACCTCTCCCTTATCTGCTGTATCCAAAACCCACACCTGAGGAAGCCCCGGAAGTCCATCGCTGGGTTCCCATCCACACTGATCCCCTCTACCCAGGACAGGATTCAAACACCCTGGTGTCCCTGGGCCCATCACTGACTTTCCACCAGGGTCTCCAGAAGAGAATCCACGCTCTGGCAAAGAGTGATCCTGCTTGGGCTGTCTGAGGCCACAGATTTTCCCCACTTTTCTGAGCCCACTGTTTGGAGTATTTATTTGCAACCCCATTTAAAGGCAAGGCACTGGCTTTTGAGAAAGACACCGGATTTATGAATGCCAAATTTCACTCCTCACAAGCCTTCTCTTCTCCTTTCCCCCCTGGCACATGCCCACACACCACCCTCTGCGATCTCCCACAAACACCACTCCCTGGAGAAGCCTTTAGTGGTGCCCCAGACTCAACTATGCCCTTCGGGCACACTGCAGGGACAGAGTCCCTCACACTGAACACACAGCCATGACTTCTTTTCTGTATCATTGTGTCTAGCATAGAGCAGGAAGTTCTAAACAAATGGTGGAGGAGTATCACTTTTATTGCTTTTTGAATCCTCATTATAACGATGTCCCTCATGATAAATCAATATAGGGAAGACGTGGTTTCAGACAACACATCTACAGGTATCTATAGGTTAGGCAAGTAGGTCAGAAAACATGCAACCATTCTATGCAATTAAGTGCTGGGAGAAGCTCTTTTCTTGTTGCATGCATGAGGCTGAGGCTGAGAGTTCTGGTCATGAACTAGCAGGATAGAGATGCACAAGGAATGACCTTGGGGACAGGAACTTGAACAGCAGGTGAGCAGGAGAGGGCTGCATCCCAGCCTTTCAGCAGAAAAGAAGACCAACCCAATGAGAAAAGCAGAGGCTATTTATTCAAAGTCGGTTAGAGCAAGGGAATCAGACACAGGCACTTGCATTTGGCAGAGATTTAAAAACAGGCAGAGGAGCGAGGAAGCTTGATGGTGGAGACAGCTTCCAGGGGTGCCCTGATGGGTGGTTGTCAGTGTGAAGAAGTTGCAGGGGGCTAGCTAGAAGCAGGACATCCTAGGGGACTGATTAGAGGTGCATATTTCGCTTTCTCTAGTTGTTCTTAAGTTGGAAGTGGAGGCAGAAATTAGGGACGCTTCAGTTACTTATCAAGTCCTGACCAATATGGCCAGTTGTCCCAGAGGTTACTGTTTAGCCTCCATGATTAACACAGAGATAGCAGTCTGGCTTCCTGCAGATCTGCCTTGCAGGAGGCTGGCTTCCTTGGTTGCTCCTGGGAGATAAGTGGCTGGATTTCTGAGCAGGTTGCTGCAGCTTGTGCATCAGAATTCTGTTTTTATACAGGGTCTAGTCATTGTCCCTTTGTAGATTCAGATACAGATCTCCCTTTGTAGATCTCAGCTTGGAATCACAAATATGAAAAAGTCATTCAGAGCCACAGAATTTGGGAGGTGTAAGAAAACCTAAGATGATCTGCTCCAGATCCAATTATTTCACACACACACACACACACACACACACACACACACACACACACACACACACACACACACACACACACTTCTGTCTTGGCTATTAAGAGGATGTGCTTTCAGACAGACCTTCCATTAAAAATACACAAAATACCCACACCTGCTGGGATGCCCTGAAAGCCAAACGTGTCAACCTGACGGAGAGTTTCTCCTCTGCTCCCATCCACACCTGCTCTCTAAAAGAGGGCATAGGATGACCACCTCTTGGGCTTTACTCTCACTTTACACCTGGTGAGCCTAATATTTACATCCCACTGCCTTTCTAGGGTGTCCTGCATACACTCAAATTGTCATTAGTACATTTCAGGAGTCAAACAGCCACTGATTTTTGTCTGCTGATTGGTCTTCTCAGATGAATTTTGAGCCACATAGATCCAGACTCTTCTCAAAGGAGCAACCTATTAGCCTTGTCAAACTGCAGGACTCCAGGTCTCCAGCTTCCCTTACTTGATGAGGCTTGTTCCTCCACCAAGAGCTCAGAAACAAGGGGCAGGATGAACCCCACATGAACCTTCTTCACAGTGGGTCCATGGACACAGGAAGTACCGCCTACAGCCTTCCCACTGGGCGGCCGGTCCCTTCTTCCTTCCCAGCTGTGGGGTTTCAGGTGCCGCTCACCTACTGTCAGCCCCCAGGTGCAGGAGCTGCGGTGTACAGTGCCTAGTATCTGCAGATGTGCCAGAGAGGACACAGAGCTTCTGTCTGGAGCACCCCACGAATACCCCAGGAGGGCCCAGGGAATGCTTCTCCTGCAGCTGACTGTCCTTCTGAAACCCCACTTTAGACACTCTTTGGGCCCCTGTGAAAATGCAAATGTCTTACCTTGAAGTGATTTTATCGGAATAAGAGGGAGGGGTGTCAAGGATTGGAAGGGCTCTCTGCCTAGGGCAGGGTTTCATCTCCACCCTGCTCAGCAGTTCCACTTGGCCAGGCACTTCCACAAATGCTCTGCCTCGGTGGTTTCGCCCTCCTCAGCCAGGCACCCCACTTTTTCCATGACCCTGCTTGCTTTTCCAAGGCCCTGCTTGCTTCCAGTACATCCCAAGGACACCCCTCATGCCATTTTTGGAGATAACACTTTTCTGTGGAAGCTCAAATGTATTAGCAATTCAAGTCAAATATAATTAGTCTGGTAAGTAAAACCAAGTTGTGTGATGTACTCTGACATCATTTGAAAAATATTTTGTGAATTTTTTACCATTTTGCACTATCCAAATGGAGGAGAGTGTGTGCATGCATGCATAGGTGCATGTGTGCATGTGCATGCATGTGTATATGTGTACATGTGTATGTGCGCATGTGTGTGCATGTATCAATACTGAGCTTCCCGCCACACTGCCACAGGCACAGGCACAGGCTCAGAGTCAAGGGTCAGAAAAAGCTGAGTTAAGGACAGAAAATCCTTTCACAATCCCAGCCATATTCTAGCCAAATGCCAAGAAAAAAACCGCTCCTGGCCTTGTATCAATAGCCTGTCAGGGTGTTGACTTTCCATCCACTCCCTGCACCATGGAGCAGGTAGGGGCCTTCTGTCGTGAGGTCATGCAGGGAACTCATAGTCTGTCCTTGGTCTGGGACAGAGGCGGGACAAATTGAGTTCAACTGTCCTGGTAGAGGCAGTGGGCCCAGGATGAATTGAGCCTCTACCTCCCATGATAGGAGTTAGCCCTCTGCATCCCAGTCCCTGGGGTCAACAGGGCACAGCAGCGAGTGGAACTTAGACCCTGAACGATGTAGGCAATGAGGTGGCGGGACCCACTTTACCCAGAAGGGTCAATGTGGAGGAAAACAACTTTCACACCACCCATCTGCAAGGAGGCAGTGCGGACTTGGTGAGTTCTACTTTTGTGATGTGATGTTGGCAGGGTTCAGTAGGAATGTGAGCACACACTGCCACCAGGCCCTCGTGCTGCACCTCCACACGGCACTACTGCCTACTAAGCAACGGTGATCACATAGAATCCAGAGTCTCATCATATACTACCCAAAAAGGCTAGAATACAAATGAAAATTGTGCATAAAGCCAAGAACTAGGAAAATCACAACTTGAATGGTAAAAGGCAATGTGATTCAGAGGTTGGAATTATCTGACAAGGATTTTAAAGTAGGCACCATAAAAATGCTTCCACAAGCAGTTAAAATTCTCTCAAAACAAATAAAAAAGAATAGAAAACTGCAGCAAAAAAATAGATGTTATTTTTTAAAAGAAGTAGATGCAAACTTTAGAGCTGGAAAATAAAATAACTGAAATGAAGAACCAGCTGGATAAACTTAATAGTGGAGTGGAGTTGAAAGAAAACAGAATCAATAAACTTGAGGATAAATCAGTAGAACTAACACAATCTGAAAACAGAAAGAAAATAGACTGAAAAAAATTAACAGAAACTCAGGGAACTGTAAGACAACAATAAAAAGAGCTAGCATTCAAATCATTGAAGTTACAGAAGAAGAGAAGAGAGGGTAGGACTGAAAAATATTAAAATAAATAACGTCTGAAAATTTCTCAAATTTGGCCATAGATATAAACATACTGAATTAGTTTCCTGTGGCTGTCGTAACAAATTAATGTAAACTTTAAGGTTTACAACAACATAGATTTGTCCTTTCACTGTTATGGAGGCCAAAAGTCCAAAAAAAAAAATCCACTGGACCCAAATCAGGGAGTCCGTAGGCTCCAGAGGTCCTAAGAAAGAATACACTCCTTGCCTGCACTAGCTACTGGAGGCTGTCAGCACTCCGAGCTGTGTCTGCATCACTCCCATCCTGTCTCCATGGTTACACTGCCTTCTCCTGTCCAAGTTTTCTCTGTGTGTCTATCTTCTCTTTTTAATGAAAAAATGTTCAGCCTCACTAATCATCAGGGAGATGCAAATCAAAACCACATTGAGATACCACCTAACTCCAGTCAGAATGGCAATTATCAATAACTCAAAAAATAACAGTTGCTGGAGAGGATGTGGCAAAAAGGGAACACTTCTACACTGTTGGTGGGAATGCAAACTAGTGCAACCTCTGTGGAAAACAATATGGCAATTCCTAAAAGCTCTAAATATTGACCTCCCATATGACCCCGCAATCCCCCTACTAGGAATATACCCTGAAGAATTCAAATCACTCTATAAAAAAGATAACTGCACACATAAGTTTATCGCAGCATTGTTCACAATAGCAAGAACCTGGAAGTAACCGTGCTGTCCATCAAAAGAGGACTAGATTAAAAAAAATGTGTTACAGGTGTATTTGTCAGCCTACCATGCCTATAGACTCAATAGTCTCAAATTAAATAAACCCAAAGAAGTCCATACCAAGACACATCATAATTAAACTTCCAAAAACTAAACATAAAGATCTTCAAAGGAGCCTGACAGAAATCTGATTTTGAGTCCTACTACCTTTTGCTCTTTCTAACTGACTGACCTTAAATAAGAAATTTACTCTCTGAGTCTCAGTATCAACATATATCCAATGAAAAGATTTCAATAATTAACTCTTGACACTACCTGATTTCAAAGCTAACTATAAATGATCATAAGAATACACATAAAGAATGAAACAGAATAAAGTATAAAAATACCCACACATATATCTTCAACTGAATTTTTTAACTTTTGAGATAAATATTTTGGAGTAAATATTCATAGGAAGCTGTAAAAGCAACACACTGCTCCCAGGTGTCCTTAACCCAGTTTCCCCCAAAAGTCAGTCTTACATGATTACAGTGCAATGTCAAAGCCAGGAATTTGACATTGATTCAATGTGAGTACATTGTTTCATGCCATTTTATCACATATGTAGATTTGTATAACCACCACTGCACTCAAGACACAGAACTACTCCATTACCACAAAGATATCATTACCACCAATCTGTTTTCCATCTCTTCAGTTTTATAATGTCAAGAATGTTGTATAGATACATGAGAAAATGTTCAGCCTCACTAGTCATCAAGGAGATGCAAATTAAAACTACACTGAGATACCACCTAACTCCAGCCAGAATGGCCGTCATCAATAACTCAAAAAATAACAGGTACTGGAGAGGATGTGGTGAAAAGGGAACACTTCTACACTGCTGGTGGGAGTGTAAACTCAAACAGCCTCTGTGGAAATCTGTGTGGTGATTCCTAACACTTCTAAAAATCGACCTTCCATATGACCCCACAATCGCCCTACTGGAAATATACCCGGAAGAACTAAAGTCACTTTATAAAAAGGATACCTGCACACGTACGTTTATCGCAGTCTTGTTCACAATAGCAAGAACATGGGACCAACCATGCTGCCCATGAAAAGAGAACTGGATTTTAAAAAGGCGGTACATATACACGATGGAATATTACGCAGCCATAAAGAAGAACAAAATCATGAACTTCGTAGCAACCTGAATGGAATTAGAGTCTATAATACTGAGTGATCTTTCACAGAAACAGAGAACTGAGTATCACATGTTCTCACTTATGGACCACGACCAACTACCATAATACTAAAAGAAGAGGATTGACAGTGGCGGGAAACTGTGGGGGGAGGGAGGGTGGGGAGGTGGGAGTGACAGTAGTCGAAATCTGTCTGGGGGGGTGCATACCTCATCAACAGGGGTACCTGCATGATGAATACTTGTGTACCTAACCCTGAATTGCACCCCACAATTTTAAAATAAATAAATAAAATAATGTCTTTTTAAAATAGAAAAATAAATGTAAATTTTAAAATATAATGTGTAACCTTTTGATATGGACGGCTTTTCACTCAGCATAGTGCCCTAGGGATACATCCTAGTAATTGTATCAAGAGTTCATTCAATTTTATTGCTGAATAGTATTTCATGAGATGGATTTATTCCAGTGTGGTCAGTCATTCACCTAACAGCTAAAAACGTTTTGGTGTTTCCCGTTTGGGGCTATTACAAATAATGTTGCCATGAACAATTATGTACATAATTTGTGCAGACATAGTCTCCATTGCTCTGGGATAAAAGTCCATGCTTGTATGTTAAGTGTATATTTACTTGTTTAAGAAACTGTCAAAATGTTTTCCATAGTAGCTGTAGCACCATACAGTCTCACCAGCAATGAATGAGAGATCCAGTTTCTCCTCATACTCAACAACATTTGATGTCACTACTTTTTATGTTAACTATTCAAATAGGTACGCAGTGATATAATATTATGGTCTTAATTTGCTTTTCCCTAATGGCTAATGAAATTGAATATTTTTTCATGTGCTTGACATCTGTATTTTTTTTTCAGTGAGATATCTCTTCAGTCTTTTACCCATTTTCTAAATTGACTGTTTTTCTTCTAATATTGAGCTTTATATATGCTAGATATAAGTCCTTTGTCAGATGATTTTCAAATACTTTCTATACTCTTTAGTTTGCATTTTTATATATATATTTTTTGAGTTGGAGTCTCACTCAGTCACCCAGACTGGAGTGCAGTGGCCGCTCCCGGCCACCGCAGCCTCGCCTGCTGGGCTCCGGCAATCCTTCTGCCTCAGCCTTCCGAGTAGCCGGAATTACAGGCATGCGCTACCACGACCGACTGATTTTTTGATTTATTGTGGAGATGAGGTCTCACTGCCCAGGCGGGTCTCAAACCTGCGGGCTCAGGCAATCCACTCATCTCAGCCTCCCAAAGGCATGGGATTACAGGCTGAGCCACCGAGCCCGGCATTTTTATATTCTTAACAAAATCTTTACCAGATCAAAAGTCTTTAATTTTTAAGTTATATTCATCAACTTATTTTTATAAATCATTCATTAGTATCATGTCTAAGAATTTTTCACCAACCTTGGCACCTAAAGATTTTATCCTATGCTATCTTCTAACATATTTACATTTTTATGTTCTTCATTAACATCTATAATGCACTTTGAGTTTTTTTTTTAATGGCATGAGGTTCATGTTTTTGGCTGCAAATATCCAGTAACCCAGCATCATTTATTGAAAAGACTATTCTTTCTTCATGAATTACTTTTTCACCTTTGTCAAAACTCAAATGGCTATACCTATGTGGGGCTATTTCTAGGTTCTCTCATCTATTCCATTAATCTACTCCATCTCACTGCCAGTACCACACAGTCTTAATAACTGTGGCTAAGTATTACATCTTCAGATGAACTAGAGTGATCTTCCCACTTCATTCTTCCTTTAGAAAATTATCTTAGCTATTCTAGTTCCTTTTCCTTTTTATATAAATTTTAGAATAATATTGGTTAGATCTACAAAAAATTGTATTGGGACTTCATAGGAATTGGGTTAAATCAGTATGTTAATTAGGGGAGAATTGACAGCTTTACTATGTTGCATCTTCAAATTCATAGACATGGGATAACTTTCTATTTATTTACATCTTTTTTCATTTCTTTCATCAGCTTTTGTAGTTTTTAACATATATGTTCTGTACGTATTTTGTTAGATTTACAATTATGGATTTCTCCCTTTTTTGAATGATTATTAATGGGATTGTGTTTTTATTTTTGGTTTCCATGTGTTCATAGTTAGTATACAGAAATAGAACTGGTTTTTGCATATTGATCTTGTGGCTGACAACTTTGTTAAATTCACTTATTACGTCTAGAAGTTTTTGTATACTCCATGAAATATGCTACGCAGATAATGTCTTCTGCAAACAGGACAGTTTTATTTCTCCCTTTATAAATGTGCATGCTTTTTATTTCCTATTTCTGCCTTGTTGTGCTGGTTAAAACTTCAGTACTATGTGAAATATCAGTGGTAGGAGTAGACATTTTTACCTTGTTTTCAGTTATAGGGATAAAGCATCCAGTCTTCACAATTATGTATGATACAAGCTGTAAGGATTTTGTTTTGAGGTTGCAGTGATCATAGCTCACTGCAACCTCAAACTCCCGGGCCCGAGTCATTCTCCCACCTCAGCCTTCCAAGTATGGGCATGCGCTACCAAACCCAGTTAATTTTTTTAATGTTTTTGTACAGATAGAATCTCACTGTTTCTCAGGCTGGTCTCAAACTCCTAGCTTCAAAGCGATCCTCCCACTTCAGCCTCCCAAAGTGCTGGGAACAGGTGTGAGCTATGTAACAAGTTGAGGAAGTTACTTTCTATTCCTGTATTTCTGATGGTTGTGCCTCAAATGGATGTTAAGTTTGCCAGATGCTTTTTCTGTTTTAATTGATATGAGCATGTGTTTTTCTTTAGCTTATTAACCTAGTAATTTTCAAATATTAACCCAGGCTTGCACCACTGAAATACATTCCTTTTAACCAAAGTGCATTATATTTGCTAACTGTAAGAGGATTTTTGTATCTATATTCATGAGGATTATTGGTCTGCAGTTTTCTTTTTGTACTGTTTTTGTCTAGTTTTGATAGCAATGTAATACTGGCTTTATAGTTTGAGTTGGTAGATGTCCTGAAGGAGATTGTATGGAATTGCTATTATGTATGTATTGAGTATTCAGCAGAATTCTTCAGTAAAACCATCTGGGCCTAGAGATTTCTTTTTGCAAAATTTTAAAATTATGAATTCAATTTCCTTAATAGTAATAAGGCTATTCAAATGAACTAATTCTTATTAAGTTTTGGTAGTTTCATACTGCCCATTTCAACTTAGCTATAAAACTTCTGTACATAGAGGTGCTTCTAGTATTCCCTTATAACCTTTTAATGTCTTCAGGGTTTGTAGTGATATACCTTGTTTTATTCCTGATATCAGTAATTTTGATCTTCTTTCTTTTTTCCTGTTTTGCTATGTTTGCAATGTTTTGCTGTTTTGCTATGTTTTTCCTGTTTTGCTATGTTTGCAATGTTTTGCTATGTTTGCTATGTTTTTCCAAAGGACCAGCTTTCTATTTTATTGATTTCTTCTATTATTTTTCTATTTTCAACTCATTGATTTCTGCTCTTATCTTCATTATTTCCTACTTCTGGTTGCTTTGAGTTTGTTCTTGTGTTTCCTATTTCTTGAGGTAAGTGTTTAGAATGTTGATCAGAACTTTCCCTCTTTTTCAATGTAGCACTTAGCTCTATGCATTTCCCTTTCAATGCTGCCATAGCTGTGTTCCACGGATTTTGATGTGCTACATTTTCACTTTTCATTCAGCTCAATTTATTTTTTATTATCCTGTAGACTTCCTCTTTTTTTTTGAGTTTTAGTCTCACTCCATTGCCCAAGCTGGAGTGCAGTGGCACACTCACGGCCACCCCAGTGTTGACCTGCTGGGCTCAGGCTATCCTCCCGCCCCAGTCTTCCAAGTAGCTGGAACTATAGGGGCGCGCTACTACGCCCGGCTAATTTTTTGATATGTTGTAGAGACGAGGTGTCACCATGTTGCCCAGGCTGGTCATGAACCCACGGCTCAGGCAATCCTCTCACCTCGGCCTCCCAAAGTGCTGGGATTATAGGCTTGAGCCACTGTGCCTGGCCAACTTCCTCTTTTAACCCATAGAATGTTGAAGAGTATGTTGTTTGGTTTTAAATGTTTCGAAATTTCCTTGTTATCTGTTATTGATCTCTAGTTCCATTCAATTGTGGTGAGAGAGCATGCTATGTATGATTTCAATTCTTTTAAGTTGTCTGAGGTCTGTTTTCTCACAGAGAATATAGTTTATGACAAGGTAACTCAACAAAGAAAAAGTAGACCTTTCAACAAATGGTGCATTTCATTTCAAAGTGGACTTCAAAATCAAAATGAACCTTGGTCTTTACTAGACTATATACAAAAATTAACTCAAAATGGATCTTAGATATAAATGTAAGAGTTCCAGCTACAAAACTTCTTGAAGAAAAACTAGGAGAATATCTTAGTGAGTATGGATTTGGCAAGGATTTATTCACTATAATACAAAAATCCAAATTATAAAAAGAAATCAGTAAGTCATACTTATTCAAAATAAAAATACTTTTGTACTTCAAAGACAGAATTACAAAATAAAAAGGTAAATCAAGTCTTTGCAAAAACATATACCAGAAAATTATATTTAAAATATATAAAGGGCCAGGTGCAGTGGCTCACACCTGTAATCCCAGCACTCTGGGAGGCAGAGACAAGAGGATTACCTGAACCCATGGGTTTGAGACCGGCCTGGGCAACAAGGCGAGACCTCATCTCCATAATAAATAAAAAAGTTGGCCAGGTGGTGGCACATGCTTGTAGTTCCAGCTACTTGGAAGACTTAAGGCGGAAAGATTACCTGAGACCAGCAGGTCAAGGCTGCAGTAACCATGATCGTGCCACTGCCCTCCACCCTGAGCAGCAGAGTGAGATCTAACTAAAAAAAAAATATATATATATATGTGTGTGTGTGTGTGTGTGTGTGTGTGTGTGTGTGTGTGTGTGTGTATATATATATACATTTCAGCAAAGAACATACTAAAATGGCACATAAGCACATGAAAAGATGCCAAACATCAGAAGTCATTAGGGAAATGCAAATAAATACCCCAATTAGATATTACTATATACCCACTAAAATAACAAAAATGAAGGCACTGCCTATAGCCAAGTATGAGCACAGATATGAAACAACCAGAACTTTCATTTCTGATTGGGAATTAAAAATAAAACAATTGGATCCAGAAATCCAATTCCTAGGCATTTTCCCAAGAAAAACAAAAGTATATGCTCACACAAAGACGTGCACACAAACTGTTTTTGTTGTTGTTGTTGTTGAGTTGGAGTCTCACTCTGTCGCCCAGACTGGAGTGCAGTGGTCGCTCCCGGCCACCGCAGCCTCGCCCTGCTGGGCTCCGGTGATCCTTCTGCCTCTGCCTTCCAAGGAGCCAGAATGACAGGCACGCGCTACCACGCCTGGCTAGTTTTTGATTTATTATAGAGACAAGGTCTAGCCAATTTGCCTGGGCGAGTCTCGAACCCGCGGGCTCAGGCAATCCACTCACCTCGGCCTCCCAAAGTGCTGGGATTACAGGCTAAGCCACTGAGCCCAGCGCACACAAACATTTATAGCAGCTTATTTTGTAACAGCTCTAAACTGGAAACAACCCAAATGTCCATCAAGAGGTGAAAGGATAAACAAATTATTGTGCATCCATTTGATGGAATATTCCTCACAATAAAAATGAAAGAAACAACATCAGTAAATCTCAAAATAATTGTAATGATAAACCAAAAAAACACAAGTTCAAGTTCGTTCTTATTGGTAAAAATAAATAAATAAGACTAAAAAAGAGTATACATTATATTATATCATTTATGTAAAATTCTAAAAAGTACAAACCAAACCATAGTAATAGAAAGAAGTTCAAGTGGCCTGGAAATAGTAAAAATTGTTGGCAGAAGGGGTAAGAAGGGGATTATGAAGGAATATAAGATTTTTGTGAATGAATATATTCATTATCCTCTTTAAAATTTTAGATTCAGGGGTAAACGTGCATATTCATTACATGGACATGTTGTGTAGTGGTGGGGATTGGGTCTCAGGTGACCCATTCCCCAGATAGGCTATCAGTTCATCAGTCTCATCAAATTGTACAATTTAAATTTGGACAGTTCTTTGGGAAGCCAGAGTGAGAAGACTGCTTGAGCCCAGAAGTTCAAGATCAGTCTAGGCAACACAGTGAAAACTTATCTTTACAAAAAAAAAAAAAATCAAAAAATCAGCCAGGCATGGTGGCATGTGCCTGTAGTCCCAGCTACTCAGAAGGCTGAGGCAGAAGGATTGCCTTAGTCCAGGAGGTGGAGGTTGCGGTGAGCCATGATAATGCCACTGCACTCCAGTCTGGGCAACACAAAATAATAACATAAGCAAAAAAATACATTTGTGCAGTTTAATATCGGTCCATTATACCTCAATAATACTGACTACAAAATAGTTAGCTCATGGGTTTGTGCTGAGGATTAAATGAGACAACATGCAAAGCAACTAGCTAAGTGTGTTACTTGTTTTTATTTTTGTTCTCCTCTTCCCCCACTTCCTTCTTCTCCTCCAAGCCCCAAATTAGAAATTAAATGAGTGAAGTGCAAAAAAGAGTGTTTTCCTTCTTTCTGCATAGAGCTTGACTGCTGCTCCGAATACCAGACATATTTTATCAAAGTTAAATCCACCTGTATCGGTGGGAGTACATTCATTATGTTGGTTTACAGTCAGAGTCACAGAGTAAAGAAAGCATTGCTGTCAGGACTTTCATTAAAGTACTTTAATTAAAAGACATTCTAGCCTCCTTTTTCTCACAGTTAACTCCTCTCTGCTGACTTAACTTTAAATCCTTGTCTTCATTTTTCTTTCCGTTTCTACATTTCCTCCACTGGATTCTATTGGGATTTATCTTGAACTCCTTATAAAATTTCTTATTCCTGATCTACTTTCCATGTACAATTCATAGGAGACTTTAAACAAATTAACACTTAAGTTTAAAACACAGCTAATATATATATATATTTTTTGAGTTGTAGTCTCACTCTGTCGCCCAGACTGGAGTGCGGTGGCCGCTCCCAGCCACCGCAGCCTCGACCTGCTGTGCTCCGGCAATCCTTCTGCCTCAGCCTTCCAAGAAGCCAGAATTATAGGCGCGCGCTACCACACCCAGCTAATTTTTTGATTTTATTGTAGAGATGAGGTCTTGCCTGCCCAGGAGGGTCTTGAACCCGCGGGCTCGGGCAATCCACTAAACTTGGCCTCACAAAGGTGGGGGATTACAGGCTGAGCCACCGAGCCCGGCTACAGCTAATATTTTATTCACTGACTTAACATTATTTTTTGACAATAATTGTTCATTATTCTCTTTATCCAACTATCCTTTCTCTTCCTTTTCTTCCCTTCCCTTAGTTCGGTCTCTTGCCTAGTGAATCATTGCATGAATGTGTAGACACACTCTGACAACTATGGAATATCAGCCTGTGGGTGGGGAGGAAAGTGATTCCTTGGTCCATGAACAGCAAGTTTTGAAAAATCAGATGCATGGTGCACAGGTGGAAGCTTAATCAGCATTACTGGAAAATGATTCAATCTGATTAACTGGATTTATGAGATAGAGTCAACCATCACCTACCTAAGATCAGGCCAACACTGTAACGACCTTTTAGGAGATGAAAATAATCAATTCTTATAAAATCTGAATATGTTCATGTTATTGAGGAGAATGCACTTTATTTATTTTTTTATGATCAATATTTTTTAATTTGATATTGTGGGGTACAGTTAAGGGTTAGGTATACAAATATGCCTCATTCAGGCCCCCTTGTTGATAATAGGTGTCTCCCCATCCCCAGACAGATGTTTACTACCATTAGTCCCATCCCCCCCCATAGTTTCCCACCACTGTCAGTCATTTTCTTATGGTAGTGCGTTGGATGATCAAGGTCCACTATATAAGTGAGAATATGTGATACTTGGATCTTTGTTTCTGTGAGAGGTCACTCAGTATTATAGACTCTAGCTCCATCCAGGTTGCTGTGAAATTCATGATTTTGTTCTTTTTTATGGCTGCGTAGTATTCCATCGTATATATGTACCACATTTTTTTAATCCAGTCCTCTTTTGATGGGCAGCGTGGTTGGTTCCAGGTTCTTGCTATTGTGAATAATGCTCTGATAAACATTCGTGTGCAGGTATCTTTTTTATAGAGTGATTTGAGTTCTTCAGGGTATATTCCCAGTATAGGGATTGCAGGGTCATATGGGAGGTTGATGTTTAGAGCTTTTAGGAATCGCCACACTTCTTTCCACAGAGGTTGCACTAGTTTACGCTTCCACCAACAGAGTAGGAGTGTTCTCTTTTCGCCACACCCTCTCCAACAACTATTATTTTCTGAGTTATTGATAATTGCCATTCTGACTGGAGTTAGGTGGTATCTCAATGTGGTTTTGATTTGCATCTCCCTGATGATTAGTGAGGTTGAGCATTTCTTCATGTGTCTGTTGGCTGCTCGGATGTCTTCCTTTGTGAAGTGTCTGTTCATATCTTTTGCCCATTTTATAATGGGGTTGTTTGTTTTTTTCTTTTCAGCACGTTTGAGTTCCTTGTAGATCCAAGATGTTAAGCCTTTGTCAGATCTGGAGTTGGCAAATACTTTTTCCCAGTCTATAGGCTGTCTCCCTGCTCTCTTGATGGTTTCTTTGGTTTTGCAGAAGCTTGTCAGTTTAATGAGGTCCCACTTGG
>NW_007250927.1:26604-30421 GCF_000164805.1 Carlito syrichta | reverse complement strand
CAGATTCAATACAATACCTATCAAATAACCAACAACAATCTTGTCAGACCTAGAAAAAACAACACAGGAATTCATATGGAAACACAAATGACCAAGAATAGCCAGAACAATCCTCAGCAAAAAAAAAAAACCAAAAAAACAAAGAGAATGCACTTTAAAAAGGAGTTGTAATCCTTTCGCAGTATCTGAAACCTAGAGGTTATACCAGAAAGAGATTATGACACAGTTTCTTGGCAGAATCCAGTAACCCTATGGATCCTAAACTAAAATTTGTAGCCCCATAGAGCCTCTGTGTGAGCTTCGTTGAAAATTCTATTAATTTGATAGTAGGCTACATCACATACTCCTTGGTAAAGGCAGAGTAGCCACCTGACGTGGTTACAATATTTATATTTTACATTGTTTAATAAACTAAGGAAATGGTTTAAAACGTACTTTTCTGAAAGAATTGCAAGACCATCCAAGCTCAAGTTCACTTCAGATCTTATCTTGAAATTTTCTTTAGGCCAGGCTCAGTGACTCAGTTTGTAATACTAGCAGTTTGGGAGGTTGAGGCAAGTGGATTGCCTGAGCCTGCAGGTTCAAGACCAGTCTGGCAACTTGGCAAGACCTCGTCTCTACCATAAATCAAAAATTAGCTGGGTGTGGTGGCGCACATCTATAGTTCTGGCTACTTGAAAGGCTAAGTCAGAAGGAACACCTAAGCCCAGCAAGTTGAGGCTGTGGTGGCCATGAGCATGCCACTACACTCCAGTCTGGGCAAAAGAGTGAGACTCTGACTCAATAAACAAACAAAAAATTTCTTTAAAATATGGATAAAGGCTATGTCATCCAAGCATATTTAATAACTTATGTCAAGTCTTTGGTTTACCTCACTGTAAAAGGTCATTCAAATGATTCTATGTAGATTCCTTAAGATGACTTCAGATCACTTGTGAGAGAATCTCAACCAGGTCTTGTCTCTCCTAATTTAATTCAAAATGTTTTGCCTTAGAATAGTTTCTTATTACTTGTGTTAATAATCAGATAATTGGGCATTTACTTAAATAATTTAGTGACTATGTGCTAATGTGGTGTCCCATACTTGTTGCTCATCTTTATATAAAAAGCATGAGGATTAATTGAACAGCTCTAGGAAAAAGGCCATAAAAACAAACTTCCTTATGTCCTTGAGGACAGGGCAACATCTTGGTGTTTTTTTGTTTTTTTTTGTTTTTGCTTTTTGGTTTTGTGAGGCAGTGTCTTTCTCTGTCACCCAGGCTGGAGTGCAGTGGCGCCATAATAGATCACTGCAGCTTCAAATTCCTGGGCTCAAGTGATTCTCCCACCTGTACTCCCTAAGTAGCTAGGACTATAAGCATGTGCCATCACACCTGGCTACATTTTAAAAATTATTTTTGTAGAGATGCAAGTCACACTATGTTGTCCAAGGTGGTCTCAAACTCCTGAGCTCAAGCAATCCTCTGCCTAGACCACCCAAAGTGCTGAGATTACAAGCATGAACCACACTGCTCCTGGCTCAACTTCATTGATGTGTACCTGGTGGTTGGTGCAATATCTGGAACAAGCAGAGACTCAGGCAGTATTTGGTGAGGGACTAAACACAATCACAACTATGATTTATTATCATGACTGTTTCAGCAGCCTATTTTCATGATGTTGGTCTGAAGTTAGGGATCTTTTAGTCAAGACCTCAAACATGAAGCAGAGGTTGATTTAACTGGTCCTAGAGGCCTCCACCTATTCTGATATTCCACATTTCCTTTAAGGTCCATGAATGACACCAGCAGTTTTAAGGCACTAAAACAGAGAAAGATCAAAGGGAAAATGAAAAGAATATAAAATCAAAAAGAAGAGAACCATGAGGAAGGAAAGGGAGGAAAAGAAGAGCAAAGACAGAGAGAGAGAGAGGGTGAAAACACTAGGGAGACTGGGGGAAGAAGGGGTAAGCAGAAGAAAGGGGAGAACAGGACAGGGAGAGAGAGGTTGACTCCACTAGGGAGACTGGGAGAGGAGGGGCAGGAGGGAAAGAAAGGTAAGAACAGGACCGGAAGAGAGAGGTTGACTCCACTAGGGAGACTGGGGAAAGAAGAGCTGTGAGGAAGAAAGGTGAGAACAGGAAAGGGAGAGTGTGGGTGACCCCACTAGAGAGATAGGGGGAGGAGGGGGAAGGAGGGGAAGAAAGGTAAGAACAAGACAGGGAGAGAGAGTGTGACTGCGTTAGGAAGACTGAGGGAAGAAGGGAGGAAGAGGGAGAAAGGTGAGAACAGAACAAGGAGAGAGAGGGTTGACTCTACTAGGGAGACTGGGATGAGGAGCAGAGGGGGAAGAAAGGTGAGAAAAGGATAAACTCTGGAGGAAGGATGGGAAGTTGAATTCTGATGGGGGAGCAGTGGTGTGGAAAGCCCAAGAACAGACTTAGTGAGAACTGTGGATAGCTAGGATTATGGGCGCAACCCATGGACTTCTGAAGAGACTAGGGTCTCTTGCCAGTTCTGTATTTCAGTTCTCACAATATAGAAGACAAATAT
Source organism: Carlito syrichta (assembly GCF_000164805.1). Lineage (NCBI taxonomy): Eukaryota > Metazoa > Chordata > Mammalia > Primates > Tarsiidae > Carlito > Carlito syrichta. The sequence continues at coordinate 27,890 of NW_007250927.1, read as the reverse complement.
GTCTTCTTTGCCTTAGATGCCACTTATAGTCTGACCTAAACGAGACAGAGGAGTGGAATGAGACTTTCCTCTTGAGTTACATTTTACTAAACCTTGGCTTACAGCCCAGATCTTGGAAATAGGCCATCTTTGATAAAGCAGCACAGTCTGCAGATGAAGAGCAGGTCTGAAACTCTGGCTCCACTAATCGGGCCAGAACAAAGCAGTAGGAATCTGAACAACAACAACAAACCCCAAACCAACATTTCCATTAAGAAATTCAGATCACGCCTTCTTAGGACACATTCAGAAAGAAGTTCTTTTGCTCCTTATTTCAATCCAGGCATTCGGGGGAGGGCTGGCCTGCCTCAAGGTTGAACAATCAGTGATGAAAGTAGAAAAGGGGTTCTCAATTCTAAGCCATGTTTAACTTTTCTTCCTTTTATATTTTTTCCTTCCTTTTTGAAAAAAATTATAGAACTCTCTTTACCACAAACTCATGTTTGCTTTAAAATCATCACAATCTCTTCGCACAAAAGCTTGAAGCATTTTGAGAGATTCTCCTGTCTTTCTGTCACCACCAGGCAAAGATGACTCTCTGCATTCAAGGAACATACAACCTCAATTATTAGTTTGCTTGATAAAGTCAATGTAGAAAGCGTGCTAAAAAACCTGTGTGAACAGACCCACTCCAATCCTGCGTCTTCACACTGCTTCCCTGTGGAGGAAAGAAGATTCATTCTTCGAATTAATTGTTGTTGCCTGGGTCAGAGCTACTCATGAGACCACATTCTTGAAAAAAGGATGGAAAAGTGGGGCGAGAGGCTGAGCTAGTAGCCAACATAAAAAAATGTACCCTTTATGAGAACCTCAACCTCTAAGGAAGATCTGGATGCTCAATCACTGATCCTTTACACAGGTGTATTTATGCTTTCCATAAATACAATGCAATTCAAAAGTCAAATATAAAATTATGCAAGTCAAAAGTCAAACATAAATTTTTCTTGTCTACTTTTATACAAATTCAAGTCAAGTTACTAAAGGCTTATTGACTCTCTTCTCTGTCCAGGACTTTGCTGTGCTGATTTCTGTGGGGAATTACAGAGGTAAATACAGGAAATTCTCTGTTTCAGGATTAGAATCACCTACTATCTTTTCTTTTTCTTTTTTTTAATCAATATTTTTTATTATGATATTGTGGGGTACAGTTAAGGGTTAGGTATTCAAATATGCTTCGTTCAGGCACACTTGTTGATAAAAGGTGTCTCCCCATCCCCAGACAGATATTTACTACCATTAATCCCATC
>NW_007250927.1:26056-26266 GCF_000164805.1 Carlito syrichta | reverse complement strand
ACTCAGTATTATAGACTCTAGTTCCATCCAGGTTGCTGCGAAATTCATGTTTTTGTTCTTTTTTATAGCTGCATAGTATTCCATCATGCATATGTACCACATTTTTTTAATCCAATCCTCCTTTGATGGACAGCATGGTTGCTTCCAGGTTCTTGCTATTGTGAACAATGCTGCGATAAACATACGTGTGCAGGTATCTTTTTTATAGAG
>NW_007250927.1:17179-26036 GCF_000164805.1 Carlito syrichta | reverse complement strand
TTTCTTTTCAGCACGTTTGAGTTCCTTGTGGATCCAAGATGTTAAGCCTTTGTCAGACCTGGAGTTGGCAAATACTTTTTCCTAGTCTGTAGTTTGTCTCCTGCTCTCTTGATGGTTCTATGATTTGCAGAAGCTGTTAGTTTAATGAGGTCCCACTTGTCTATCTTATCTCTTATGGCCTGTGGGTTTCAAGTTTTGTTCAGGAATTGGATGCCAGTTCCAATTTCCATGAGGGTATGTCCTTCATTTTCTAAGGTCCTTATGGTTTGAGGTTTTACATTTAGGTCTCTGATCCATTTGGAGTTAATTTTTGTGTACGGGGATAGATAGGGGTCCTGTTTCAATCTTCTGCATGTGGTCAGCCAGTTTTCCCAGCACCATTTACTGAATAGGTTCTCCTCTCCCCAGTGGTAGGTGGTGGAGGCTTTGTCAAAGAGGAGTTAGTTGAGAAATTGAGGTTTCACTTCTGGAATCTCAATTCTATTCCATTGATCTATATGCCTGTTCCTATACCAATACCAAACTGTTTTGATGATTGTAGCTTTATAGTAAAGTTTGAAGTCTGATAACATGTTACTACCTGCTTTGTTCTTTTTGCTGAGGATTGTTCTGGCTATTCTTGGTTGTTTGTGTTTCCATATGAATTCCTGTGTTGTTTTTTCTAGGTCTGAGGAGAATGTTGCTGGTAATTTGATGGGTATTGCATTAAATCTGTAGATTACTTTAGGTAAGATGGACATCTTCACAATGTTGATTCTTCCAATCCGTGAGCATGGGATATTTTTCTACTTGTTTGTGTCATCTTTGATTTCTTTGAGCAGAGTTTTGTGGTTTTCATTGTAAAGGTCTTTCACATCTCTGGTTAGGAAGATGCCAAGGTATTTCATTTTTATTTATTTATTTATTTTTTGGCTATTGTGAATGGAATTGTGCTTTTAATTTGGGTTTCTGTTTGTTTATTATTGGTGTAAAGAAATGCGATTGTCTTTTGCACATTTATTTTATATCCTGAGACTTTGCCAAAGGCCTTTATCAGTGTAAGGAGGTTTTTGACCAATTCTCTTGGGTTTTCAAGGTACACGATCATGTCATCTGCAAAGAGAGATAGCTTGACTTCCTCTTCCTATTTGAATACCCCTGATTGCCTTCTCTTCTCTGATTGCTCTAGCCAAGACTTCCAATACTATATTGAACAGGAGGGGTGAGAGTGGGCATCCTTGTCTTGTTCCAGTTTTCAGGGGAAATGGTTCCAGTATTTATCCATTTAGGAGTATGCTGGCTGTGGGTTTCTCATAGATGGCTTTTCGTATTTTGAGGTATGTTCCCCGTATGCCTAGATGTTCGAGAGTTTTTATCAAGAAGGGGTGCTGGGTTTTATCAAAAGCCTTTTCTGCATCTAATGATATAATCATGTGGTTTTTGTTTTGACATCTGTTGATGTATTTAATAACATTTACGGTTTTACGAATGTTGAACCAGGCTTGCATCTCAGGGATGAAGCCTACTTGGTCATGATGGACGATTTTTGAGATGTGTTGTTGAATCTGGTTCACTCGGATCTTGTTGAGAATTTTAGCATCTATGTTCATCAAAGATATTGGCCGGTAATTCTCTTTTTTGTTGGGTCTTTACCTGGCTTGGGTATCAATGTGATGTTAGCTTCGTAAAATGATTTGGGAAGAGTTCCATCTTTCTCAATCACCTGGAATACCTTCAGTAGGATTGGTATCAGCTCCTCCTTAAATGTCTTGTAGAATCCTGCTGGAAAGCCATCTGGTCCAGGGCTTTTTATGGTAGGTAGTTTTCTTATTACGTAGTCAATTTCCTTGATTGTTATTGGTCTATTTAGGGTCTCAATTTCTTCTTATTTCAACCTAGGCAAGTTGTGTGATGACAAAAATTCCTCCATTTCCTTAAGGCTTTCTTTTTGTTTTCTTTTTTTTTTGAGTTGGAGTCTCACTCTGTCGCCCAGACTGGAGTGCAGTGGCCACTCCCAGCCACCACAGCCTCGACCTGCTGAACTCCGGTGATCCTTCCGCTTCAGCCTTCCGAGTAGCCAGAATTACAGGCGCACGCTACCACACCTGGCTGATTTTTTGATGTATTGTAGAGATGAGGTCTCGCTGCCCAGGCGGGTCTCAAACCTGCGGGCTCAGGCAATCCATTCACCTCAGCCTCCCAAAGGCATGGGATTAGAGGCTGAGCCACTGAGCCCAGCTTCCTTAAGGTTTTCAAGTTTGTTTCCATACAAGTGTACATAGTAGTCTCTAATGATCTTTTGTATTTCTTCAGGAACAGATGTGACTTCATCTTTTGTGTTTCTGATTGTGTTTATTTGGGCTTTTTCTCTCTTTTTCTTGGTCAGTCTAGCTAGGGGACTATTGATCTTGTTTATCCTTTCGAAGAACCAATTTTTTTTCATTGATTTCTTTGCAATATCTTGTTGTCTTCTATGTCCTGGATTTAGGCTTTTATTTTGGTGATCTGGATTCTTCTGCTGAAATTAGGGTTTTTGTGGTCTTGCTTTTCCAGCTTTTTTAGGTGGCTTCTTAGGCTGTTAGCCTGTGATCCTTCCATTTTCTTCATGTGCGTTTGTAGGAATATAAATTCCCCTCTTACTACAGCTTTCATGGCATCCCAGAGATTTTGGTAAGATGTTTCTTCATTTTCATTTGTTTCCAGGTATCTTTTAATCTCTGTTTTGATTTCATCATTGACCCAGGAGTTGTTTAGCATCATGCTGTTTAGTATCCATGTCTTTGTGTGTTTTGGGGGGACCTTGTTGGTGTTAATATTTATTTTTATTCCACTGTGGTCCAAGAAAGTGCATGGTAAAATTTCAGTCCTTTTAAATTTGCTTATGCTTGATTTATGGCCAACTATGTGGTTGATCTTAAAGTATATTCCGTGTGGTGATGAGTAGAATGTGTATTCTGTGGTCTTTGGATAGAGGGTTCTGTAGGTATCAATTAAGTTCATTTGATCAAGAGTCACATTGAGGTTTCGGATCTTGTTGCTGATTTTTTGTCTTGATGATCTGTCTAGGGTTGTGAGTGGGGTATTAAAGTCCCCAAGTATGATAGCATTGGAGTTGATATCTTTTTTTAGTTTACCTAGGAGCCGCTTTATGAAAGTTGGTGCTCCTATGTTCGGTGCATATATGTTTAAGATGGATATTTCTTGTTGATGGATTGAACGTTTTATCATTATGTAGTGGCCTTCTGTATCTTTTTAAATTTTTGATAGCTTAAAGGGTATTTTGTCTGAGATTAAGATCACGACTCCTCCTTTCTTTTGTGTACTCTCTTTTCTAATGCAAGTTTCTTATGGAGAAAAATAAGAGATTAATTTAAATAAAGACCAAGAAACAAGATGTTAATACTTTAAACTTTTTGCTTTCAGCAAGAGACAATATGTTTTAGGAGAATTGCTCTGAGCTACAGCCCATTGCAACATGATGTTCATTCTTGGCGCACTGTTGGAACCCTGGCCTGTCTTGAAAAATCTGTGACTGACAGTGTCACCTGGCCCACCCAGCATCTGCTCCCAACTACAATCTCCCTTGCTCCCCACTCCTATGGAAGGGCAGATTTTCTGGTAGAAGACATGTTCACCTGTTGTAAGTAGCCTAGAGGAAAACTTTCCTATTAACAGAACAGACACTCCTGGTGCCACATTTCCCACCACTTTGTGCTGCCTGGAGTGTGGCAGCTATTATGTGACCATGAGACAAAGACCAATGGAATAACATACAAATTGAGCTCTGGAGATGCTGAACCCCTGCCAACAGCTATCTATTTTCCAGATTCCTTATTCACTGTGAAAAGTAATTCCAATTTCTGTAAGCATTTTTAAAAAGGCAATGTTGTACAATATTTAATGACAGCAGCTCTTGAACCAGACTTTCCAAATGCAACTACCAACAGCATCACTTACTAGCTGTGTTAGCTGAAGCAAGCCAATTAATCTGCCTCTGCCTTGATTTTCTCATGTGTAAAATAGAGATCTCTTGGGCTTTGAGGGCTTTTTGGGGGGGGAGGTACTGACCCACCACAGATAGCACTGTTCCATTGGAAAAATCATTTCAAATCATAAGCCATTTGGGGTACCACCTGTTAGAAAACTGGGACCTGCCTGGTGCAACAGAGTTTTCAGAATCTTTATTCTGAGATCCACCCCAAGATGTCAAAAGTCCTTCAGAGTCAGCCCTCCTTATAGTAAGCTGTTCAATCTCAGTAAAAATTCCAGCAAGTTATTTGAAGGACATTAATAATATAATTTTGAGATTTAAAAATGCAAAGAATCAAGGACAGTTATGACTCTCTTAAAGAAGAACAAGGGAAGATTTTCTCTTCCACATATCATGATTTATTATAAGGTTGTAGTCATTTAGACAGCATGATATTGTTCCAAGGATAGTTAAAACTAATGATAAATGGAATAGACTGTCTAGAAACAAACCAGTGCATATTTTACCACTTGATTTTTGAAAAGATGGTACAGCAAACAATGGGAAAAGAATATTATTTTAGATAGATGATATTGGGTCAATCATATATCCTTTTGAAAAAAGAATTAAAGTTGACCTCCTTACACAAAAAACAAGTTCAGTTAGATTGTAGATATAAATATAAAAGGCAAAACAATATATTTTCTTTTTTTTTTTGAGTTGGAGTCTCACTCTGTCACCCAGACTGGAGTGCAGTGGCCGCTGCCAGCCACTGCAGCCTCGACCTGCTGGGCTCTGGTGATCCTTCCGCCTCAGCCTTCCAAGTAGCCAGAATTACAGGCATGCGCTACCACGCCCGGCTGATTTTTTGATTTATTGTAGAGATGAGGTCTTGCTGCCCAGGCGGGTCTCAAACCCGCGGGCTCAGGCAATCCACTCACCTCAGCCTCCCAAAGGCGCGGGATTACAGGCTGAGCCACTGAGCCCGGCTAACAATATATTTTCAAGAAGGTAACAAAGAAAAGTATTTTCAGGATTTGGGAGGTAGAGAAAGGACACAAAAAGGATAATCGTAAATTAAAAGATAACAATTTGAGTTACATTCAAATTAAGAATGTTCATTTCTCAAAAGACACCAATAAAAGAGTGAAAAGGCAAGCCACAGAGTGAGAGAATATATTTGCAATTCATATAACCAACAAAAGACTCAGATCCAGAATATGAATTATTAACAAATCAATAAGAAAAAGACTACACAATTGAAAAATGAGCAAGAGATTCAAACAGCAATTTCTCAAAAAATTTACTGTCTTAAATGGGCAATACATTTATGAAGAGACTTTCAAACTTACTAGTAGTAATTGAGGAAATGCAAATTAAACTACAATAAAGTGATGGCCAATCTCAAGTGTCAGTGAAGACATGGTGTACACAGTTGGCAGAGCACAAGTTATCATCACTCTGTAAACTGTCTGGTGTCATTACACCAGTTGGAGATAAACATCACTATGACTAGGGTGACCATATTTTGAGAGTGAATAGAGGCTTTAACCAGATAGAACAAAAGGCATAAGGTGGGGCCATTCCAGGCAAACTAGAATTCATGGTCACATCAACTGTGGTCTAGTCTCTTACCTTACAAGGCCACTCCTAGGAACACCAAGACACAAGCCCAAGAAGGTGCATAGCAGCATCTTCTGTAAGAGCCCAAACTGAGAGCAATTCAATGTCTATTCTCTTAGCCTGTATTCATAAATTGTGGTGCATTCACACGGTAGAATAGTATATGATCAGGAATAAATGCACTAATCAAATGCAACAATACAATGACTCACACAGTGTTGAGGAAAAAGTTAGATACCAACAAAGTATGTATGGTATAATTTTGGGCAATACAAACCACAGTGCAAGAAGGCAGGATCATGTCACTGCAGTAAATAGGATGATGACCTCCCTAAAAGATGTCCACACACGAATCCCCAGAAATATGTTACCTTACATGGTAAAAGAGACTTTGCAGATGTGATTATGATTAAGAACCTTGATATGGAGAGAATATCTGGGATTGTTCCAAGGGCCCAATGTAACCATATGGGTCCTTAGAAGTGAAACAAGAAGACAGAGAGGTCAGAGTCAAAGGTGTGACAGCAGAAGCAGTGTCAGATGATGCCATGTGACAAAGACTCAACTGACCATTGCTGACTTTGAAGCTGGAGAAAGGGCCATGACCAAGGAATGTGGGTGATCCCTAGAAGCTGGGAAAGGCAATGAAATGGACTGTTACCTAGAACCTCCAGAAAGGAATGCAATTCTGCCAGCACCTTGATTAGTCTGGTGGAGGCCATTTCAGCCTTTTGACCTCCAGAACTGTAAGATAAATTTATGTTGTTTTAAGCTACTATATTTGTGATAATTTGTTACAACAGGTAACCTCTCTGAAAGCTAACTTAAAATATTAAAAATTGCGATTTAAAACATTAGTGATGTTGGTAATTATAAAGGAATTATCTGGCCTAGCATACTGTTCCTGAAATTTATTAAGAAAATTATTCTACAGAAGACTAAGGAAGGAGGGAGCAGGTCTTTTTATTTGTAGTTGAGCATTTTCCAAGTACCACCCTAGTGCTCTACTGAATGACCTCATGTATTTTCAACAGATGGCCCTGTTGCTGCTGTGAGTCAACTCTATGTGCATGGGAGTATATTGGCTTAAAACATTCATCAACTCTATTATCCTGGTAAAAAATTCAAGAGGATGTTAAATGTACAGTAATTTTTAAAAGTGGGCAATATATAAGTTATAATAATGTATGGTAGAGAATGAGAAAATAATTTTTATCTGAGGAATGCGAGTCCCTTTAAATTACCAGGCTTGGAGAGAAATTAAGACAGAGGAATCACGTCCTACTTTTTCCTTTGAAATTCTCTTAAAATTGCTTGCTACTGCCATAAGTAGCTATAGATTAACATAATAATGCCACACCCACTGAACACTATAATCCACATACTATAGTTTATTTATTTATTTTTATTTTTTGAGTCAGAGCCTCACTCTCACCCAGGCTGGAGTGCAGTGGCACACTCATGGCCACCCCAGCATTGAACTGCTGGGCTCAGGCTGTCCTTCTGCTTCAGCCTTCCTAGTAGCTGGAACTACACGTGTGTACCACCACACCCAGCTAATTTTTTGATTTGTTATAGAGACAAGGTCTCGCCATGTTGCCCAGGCTGGTCTTGAACCTGTGGGCTCTGGCGATCCTCTTGCCTCTGCCTCCCAAAGTGCTGGGATTATAGGCATGAGCCACTGCACCCAACTGCACATGTGTAGTTTAACAACATATAGCCAATCACTATTAATGCAATTTCTGTGAACCAGTGAGAATTCCTGTATCAGTCATTCCCTGTCCCTCTTTTATGCCTTTAAAACCTGTTCATAATGAAGACCAAATGAAGCTCATATCCAAGGTGACTTGGGTCTGAGTCTTTTGGGCAGCTGTCCTCACTTTGGCTCAAGAAAAATCTTTGAATGATATTTTATGCTTCAACCTCTTCCTTTTAGGTCAACAGGGGAAAGAAGAACCTGATGCTATTTCTACTCCACAGTTTCAATTAAGTAAGCCATATACCTGTATGTCCTATACACAGACACTAAAAAAGGGCATAACTGAAAAAGGTCAAATTCAAGTTAAGGAATTACAGATGATTAATTGTTTCACTGTTGACATGCTCTGCAATTCTATTATATTGATTTTACAGTTGAAAAAGCCAGAAGGATTTATTGCTTTATAAGAGATATCATAAGATTCCTTCAAAGCTAAGTACCCCAGTTGCAAAATAATTCAATTGCAATCATTTAACTGTAAAACACAGTATGTGAGTAGTGCCTACATCACATACAATAGGGGTACCCTGTCTCCTGTCAAGATTTATAAAGACAAAACACAGATGGGAGTGAGATTCTGGTCATGGTACCCTTGGCTGTTTAATTCCGGGACTTAAGTACCTTGTTCAGGATTTGGGGTAAGACATCTGCTTATCTTGGCTTGGCCTGTTCTATTTTTGGTGTTCACAAGAGAATTATAACTGTATCATCTGGGACCTACATAGAAAAGAATGTGATTTTCTTACCAGCAATGGACATGGTGAATTTTCTTTAAAGCACTCTAGTCCTAAAGAAAAAAAAAAAGAGTCCTTGTTAATATTCACTGCATACTCAAATTATGCAGTAGGTTGTAAAAGGAGATGAGGATACTGTAGACTCCAGTCAACAGCCACACTTTTAATGCACAACAAGCTTGATAATTGTGTCAACATTGTTTTCTGTAGGGAATGGAGGCAAGAGATGTTTCCACAGCCTTGTCCTGAGGATCTTCCTGCTCACCCTTCTGGCTAATGGCCCGGCAGTATTTTTTGTTGACTGTGTTGTGGCTAATGGCATGATTATCTTAGGAAAATTAGGGGCATAATTGGGAGGATGGAGAGGTAACTGGCCAATATATGAGCAAAGTACATACTGCCCACTCCTTCCTAAACAAGAAGCAAGACCACAAATCAAAAAGAACAAAGATCAGGAATCTCAGACTCTGCTTAAAAATAAAGACTAAGGGAAACCAGTGGCAGCTTAATGAGCAACAGCCAATTATTTTACATCGGGGGGACTTCTTCCTTGGAGGAAGATTCAGTAGAGATTAGATAGAGCATCTCTAGATTGAAAATGATCTTGTGAAAATGCGGGCAGGTACTCCCATGCATACACCCTAAAGGAGTCTCTTAACTGTACTCAGCACAGACCAGGAGCACAAAAAATAGTCATCACACTGAACTGAACAAAATTAATATTAATAAATTTAATATAGCCGGGCTCGGTGGCTCAGCCTGTAATCCTGCGCCTTTGGGAGGCTGAGGTGA
>NW_007250927.1:13175-17159 GCF_000164805.1 Carlito syrichta | reverse complement strand
CAATAAATCAAAAAATCAGCCGGGCGTGGTAGCGCATGCCTGTAACTCCAGCTACTTGGAAGGCTGAGTCGGAAGGATCGCCGGAGGCAGGTCGAGGCTGTGGTGGCCGGGAGTGGCCACTGCACTCCAGTATGGGCGACAGAGTGAGACTCCAACTCAAGATAAATAAATAAATAAATAAATAAATAAATAAATAAATAAATTTAATATAATTACATTGCTTTTGGAAAAAAAGTTCATTTTTTAAAATGCTTAATACAGAAAGCATTTAAGGTATATGAGGGAGAAACTCATGAGGAACAGGTTAGCTAAGACAAAGCCAATGGCTGAGTCCTGCTCTCTGGTAGGTGCAAGGGAAGGCCAGTAGGGCTCAGGGGACCACTGAAGAGGAGCTGACAGTTAGAGCCCCCTCCAGTGTGAGAATACCAAGTACCTGAGGACTAAATTCTGACCTTTTTTCTTTCTCTTGCCAAATTCCTAAGAGACCTGGAGAAACAGATTTTTATTAGCCCTATATAATGTGGTTTACTTTCCAACCTGACTCTAACATAGCATCACAACAGATAAAGAAGGAAGTGCCAGGGAGGTTGGAAAGATCATGGCTGAGCCAGTCAGACTATGCAAGTCTCCATGTGAGTGAGTGAGTGTGTGGAAAATTTTGTGTACATGCTGGTGAGTGAGTGGGCATGTGAGTGGCTGACTGAATGAGAGCTAGGGAGCTGGTGGCCAGGGCTCTCCTGGTGCAGTGGTTGGTGCCACAGTGGCTGGGCTTGGACCTTAGCAATTCCCAGGACACAGAAGTCAAGTGCATTGTCTTTTCCTTTCTTTATTTTTTTAACCAACAAACCCTCCCTGGGAAGAAAATGCTAGAAGAGACTGTCTAAGGGGGGGCTCGTGAGTGGGTGGCCAGGCTTCTCTGCTTCATCCCTGGCTCTTCCCAGGTCTCAGAGGCCGAGCACCATTGTTTTTTTTTTAAATGACAGAAGTTTTCCTGTGAAAAACCTGTGGGGAGAAACTATCGTCCCAGGCTCTCCCTCACCATTGAAGCAGGAGAGAGACTGCCGGCTCCTGGCTATGCCTCACCATTTCAGGGTCTGGTAGGGTGCTGGCAGCAGGGACTGCAGAGGGAGTCCAGAGACAAGGTCCCATGAAATAGGACAAGAGAGGCACCCCACCACCATCTTGAAGGTAGGGCAGGAAAGTGCTACAAATTGCTCACGACGGAGCAACCGACCCAATCTCAGTGACTGGCAGATCAACTACTCAGGGATTAATCGTGCATACGCTGAGAGCACAAACTTTGGAGGAACCTGATGAGTGCTGAATTCCAGGCACCCCACCCCCTACCCTGATCCAGTCGTGGGACAAAGTGTGCAGCCAGGAAAGGACAAGAAAGAACTCCAAAGAGATCTGTGGTGAGTCCAGGGCTGACCCAAACCCCCTCCTCCCTAGCAATCCTCTGAACATCAGACCCACACAGCTGGACCACGACTGAAAGGGACAAAACCAGGCAGAGCCTGGATGTCAGTCGAAATAAGAGAGCTCCATTCCAGGATAGGCCTGGCTGGGGCACTTCCCAAAAACGTACACACCTGGGGAAGAGACAATAGCATGCTTCCCCACCAGAGGAGATCTCCCTGGTCATACAAGACTGCAACCCCACCCACCTCCACTGCCCCTCCTCCTTCCCTGCTTTGGACTCTGAGGAGAGAGTGAAAGAGGTGGCTCTGCAGGTGACCTGATTAGAGGAACAATTACAGAGCCTGCCACAAGAGGGCAGGTTTTTACATTTTATTTCCAATTATTTTTTAATTTTTAAATTTTTTTTGACTATTTGTTAGTTAATTTAATTTTTAAAATATTTTTCCTTTGTGCATGAATGTGTATGTGAGGGTTTGATATGCATCACCCCCAATTTTTTTCTTTTCTTTTTCTGTTTCTTTCTTCTTTTATTTGTCATTTTATGATTATGCATGTATGTGAAGGATTGAGTGTACATCTTTCAATTTTGTTGTTGGCTTTCGCACTTTTGTTCTTCTGGGTTTTTTTAATTTTCATTTTTTATACATTAAGGTGTGTGTCAATATATATGTGAAGATCCGATCTGAATTCCTTTTTTAAATTAAAAAAAAAAATTTTCCTCAGGTCTTTCTGTTTTTCTTCTCTATTCACTTTAGCTAGGCATGTGTATGTGTGTTTAGTTTTCTTGGTTTGTTGTTGTTGTTTGTTTTGTTTCACTTTGTTGTTATTCCAGTTTGTTTTGGAGTGTGTGTGTATGTCTGTGTGTATATGTTCAATTGCTTTTGTGTAGGTTTCTGCTTTGCATCATCATTGCACCAGCATCGCTTCTTGATAAAAACCCTCAAACACCTAGGTATAGAAAGAACATAACTCAAAATACTAAGTGCCATCTACAATAAACCCACAGCTAACTTATTGTTAAATGGACAGAACCCATTTCCCCTGAAAACTGGAACAAGGCAGGTCTGCCCTCTCTCACCCCTCTTGTTCAACATTGTATTGGAAGTTCTAGCTAGGGCAATTAGACAAGAGAAGGAAATCGGGTATCCAAATAGGAAAAGAGGAAGTCAAGTTATCCCTCTTTGCTAATGATATGATCCTATACCTTGAAAATCCAAGAGAATCTGTCAAAAACCTGCTTGCACTGATAAAGGACTTTGGCAATGTCTCAGGGTACAAAATAAATGTGTAAAAGACAGTTACATTCCTATACACCAACAACAAGTAGGCAGGGACTCAAATTGAAAGCACAATCCCATTCACAACAGCCACCAAAAAAATGAAATACCTAGGCATCTTTCGAACCAGTGAAGTGAAAGACCTTTACAATGAGAGCTACAAAACACTGCTCAAAGAAATCCAAGAAGACACAAACAAATGGAAAAATGTTCCATGCTCATGCATAGGAAGAATCAACATTGTTAAAATATCCATCCTACCAAAGGCAACCTACAGATTCAACACAATACCCATTAAGTTATCAACATCATTCTTCTCAGACTTGGAAATGACAATATAGAAATTCATATCGAAACATAAATGATCACAAATAGCCAAAACAATCCTTAGCAGAAGAAACAAAGCAAGAGATATCACACTTCCAGATTTCAAACTTTACTATAAGGCTACAGTAATCAAAACAACCTGGTATTGGTTCAAGAACAGGCACATAGACCAATGGAACAGGATAGAGATTCCAAAAGCAAAGCCTCAATTTCTCAACCAACTCATCTTTGGCAAAGTCTCCATTGGGGGGAGGGGGGAAGACCCTATTCAGTATATGGTGCTGGGAAAACTGGCTGACCACATGTAGAAGATTGGAACAGGACCCCTACCTATCACCATACACCAAAATTAACTCTAAATGGATCAAAGACCTAAGTGTAAAATATCAAACTATAAGAATCTTTGCAAATGCAGGAGATAGCTTTATGGAAATTGGAACTGGCAACCAATTTCTATTCAGAACCCTAAATACCCATACCTTAAGAAATAAGAGACAAGTTGGATCTCATCAAACTAACGAGTTTCTACAAAGCAAAAGAAACCATCAAGAGAGCAGGGAGACAGCCCACAGAATGGGGAAAAAAAGATTTGCCAACTGTTTATCTGATAAAGGCCTAACATCTAGGAGCTACAAGGTACTCAAATGCACCTCAAGGAAAAAAAAACAAACAGCCCCATTAAAAAGTGGGCAAAGGACATGAACAGACACTTCTCAAAAGAAGATATATGGACAGCCAACAGACACGTGAAAAAGTGCTCAGCCTCACTCATCATCAGAGAAATGCAAATCAAAACCACATTGAGATACCACCTAACCCCAGTAAGAATGGTCATCTTTAGTAAAACAAACAACAACAGATGCTGTCAGGGATGCGGACAAAAAAGAACGCTTCTACACTGCTGGTGGGAATGCAAACTAGTGCAACCTCTTTGGAAGACAATGTGGCAATTTCTGAA
>NW_007250927.1:11064-13155 GCF_000164805.1 Carlito syrichta | reverse complement strand
GACTAGAGAACTGAACAAACATCAGAAGGGAAAGCCTCTCCCACTGACCTGAATAACAGAACTAAAGAGAAAAACAAGAGATCTGTCACAAATAAGGAAAAATCAAATGAAGAAATCAGGCAATTTCAAGTCTACGAAAGACAAAACTCCTAAAAAATCAGACCTTGGTGCCCAAACGATGGAAATCACCAATGACTGTCCCCAGAATATGACAGTGATTAAGGAATGGATGGAAAGAATGAATAAGACTCAAAAAAGACAAGATTCAACACTGAAAGAACTTGTAACAGATTTTGGCAATAAAAAATTTCATCTAGGAAATAAATAACAAGATGACAAGCATGGAAAGCAGAATTAATCTAGCTGAAGAAAGAATCTCAGAACTTGAAGACCAGAACATGGAATTAAGCTGGTCTGTAAAAAATACAGAAAAAAGACTCAGAAAGAAAGAGAACAAAGCCTACAAGAGATGTGCAATTATATCAAGAGGCCGAACCTACACCTGATTTGTATCTCAGAAGAAGAAAGGGAAATGGAGAACAACTTGCAGCAAGTATTCCAGGAGGTAATACAAGACAACTTTCCCAGCCGGGCTCAGTGGCTCAGTCTGTAATCCCGTGCCTTGTGAGGCTGAGGTGAGTGGATTGCCTGAGCCCATGGGTTCGAGACCTGCCTGGGCAACTTGGCAAGACCACATCTCCACAATAAAGCAAAAATTAGCCAGTCGTGGTAGTGCGCGCCTGTAGTTCCAGCTACTTGGAAGGTGGAGGCAGAAAGATCACCAGAGCCCAGCAGGTCAAGGCTGCAGTGACCCGGGAGCATGCCACTGCACTCCAGTCTGGGTGACAGAGTGAGATTCCAACTCAAAAAAATGAAAAAAAAAAAAACAAACAAGAAAACTCTCCCCATCTTATCAAACATGTGACCAACCAAGCACAAGAGATACAGAGAACTCCCAAAAGACATCAAATGAGAAGACCAACCCCTAGACACGTAGTAATTCACCTACACAAAGTAGGCATAAAAGAAAAAAATCCTAAAGGTGGCAAGAGAGAAATGTCAGACTATCCACTGGGGAAAACCAATCAGAATAGCAGTAGACCTATTGGCAGAAACACTACAAGCAAGGGACTGGAGCCCTATATTCAAAGTCCTCAAAGACAAACAATTTCAACAAAGAATTTCCTATCCAGCTAAGCTCATCTTCATCAGTGATGAAGAAATAAAATCCTTCCCAGACATCCACTCCCTAAGAGATTATGTAGCTTCTAGACCAGCTCTACAGGAGACACTTAAAAAGATATTAAGCACAGAAGAAATTAAAAAAAAGAATGACCACACACTTCCTAAAAGAACAGCAGAGCACAGAATCAACAGAGAATACAGCGCAACAAGAAACTTGAAAACACACACATACATTAACCCCAAAGCCAAAAGAAAACAAACAAGGAAAAAACTTTATAAGATCCTCATGACAGCAATAAACAATCACATTTCAATAATCAGCCTGAATGTGAATGGGCTAAATGCACCACTGAAAAAACACAGAATGGCATGCTGGTTAAGAAACTCTGACCCAATTATTTGCTGCATCCAGAAGACTCATCTCACCAAAAGGGAAACACAGAGACTCAAAGTTAAAAGATGGAAAACAAGTTTCCAGGCAAATGAATCATAAAAAATGGCAGTAGTTGTGATCCTAATATCAGACAAAACAACCTTTAAGCTATCAAAAATTTGAAAAGATGCAAAAGGACACTACATAATGATAAAAGGTTCAACACATCAACAAGAAATATCCATACTAAACATATATGCACCCAATACCAAGATTTATAAAACGATTACTAAGTAAACTAAAAAAAGATATTTACTCTAACACTATTATAGCAGGGGACTTGAATACCCCAGTGACAGCCCTAGATAGATCATTGAGGCAAAAAATCAACAAGAAGATTCAGAACCTAAACTTGACACTCAACCAAATGGACTTAATAGATCCTATAGATTATTCTACCAAGCTGTCGGTGACCAGCACTGACCAAGGGTGGGTTAGGACCCGCACCGGAGAATCAGGAGATGGCGAGAAGA
>NW_007250927.1:1746-11044 GCF_000164805.1 Carlito syrichta | reverse complement strand
CTTCTACACTGCTGGTGGGAATGCAAACTAGTGCAACCTCTTTGGAAGACAATGTGGCAATTTCTGAAAGAACTAGAAACTGTCCTTCCATATGACCTGGCAATACCCCTATTGGATATATACCTGGAGGAACTCAAATCATTCTACAAAAAAGATACCTGCACATGTATGTTTGCTGCAGCTCTATTCACAATAGCAAAAACATGGAACCAACCATGTTGCCCTTCAAAGCTGGACTGGATTTAAAAAATATGGTACATATACACAATGGAATATTATGCAGCCATAAAGAAGGACAAGCTTATGGACTTTGCAGCAACTTAGATGGATTTAGAGTCGATCATACTCAGTGATGATCACAGAAGCAAAGAACAGAGTACCATATGTTCTCACTCATCAGCGGACCTTGAGCAATTATAATACTATAAGAAAGGGATTGGCAGTAGTGGGAAACCATCAGGGGAAGGGGGGCTGGGATTGGCAGTTGAGGGAAACTGCTAGGGGAGGGAGGAACAAACAAGGGTACCTGCATAATCAACATCTGTATACCTAACCCTGAATTTTACCCCACATCTTTATTTAAAAAAAAAAAAGAAGGAAGTGCAAAGCTATTTCTTGGGGGAAATTTGCATCTGTGTAAAATCTGACCCCTGGGGATTCACAGAGGAACTAGACACTTGCTATCTATTCTCTCTCAGGGTTGCCACCTAGGAAGCTTCATCTACATATCAAGAAACTTCCTCTCAAAGCCCTGTGCCCTTATCTCAACAAGGCATTTCTTTTACTGATTTCAAAATTCCTTAGAGCAAATCTTTGAATCCACCTATGGCCCACAAGCCCCTACTTGGACATGTCCCACCTTTCTGGGCCCAATCAGTATAAATCTCACATGTATTGATGTATAGTTTTTTGTAACTTCTATCTTCCTAAGATGTATATGACCAAGTTGCAGTTCAACCACCTTGGGCACATGTTCTAGGAACCTCGTGGGGAAGTATCACAGGCCTAGGTCACTCACATTTGGCACAGAGTAAACCATATTAAAAATTTTACAGAGTTTGGCAGTTTTTGTCAACAACCCCAAATAGCATGTGCCTGCAGTAGCTCCCTAACTTGGCCAGCCGTGACCACTCTGAACCTATCTAGGAGGTTTGTCAAAACTGGCTCTTTAAATCCAGATCCAGGTTCTCTCTAGGAGTCCAGACTATTTTAACTTAAGGACTTCTGGTTTTTCTTCTAATTCCAGGCCTGTGAGGGATCATGTTTTTGCCACGCAAGGAAAGGTCAAGTGGAGAGGTGCTTATTCCTGCCTTCTCTTTGACTCTCTTTTCAAAGAAAGAAAACAAATGGGTAGGATTAAATGAGCCTGGGGAGAAAGCAGGTTTATCCACCAGGCCGTTTTGCTCCTTTTGATGGAACAGGTTTCAAGTGGTTTCCTAAAATAGGAGTGGGTTGTGCCACCTCTGGGTTATAGAGTTCACGTGTTTTAACGGACCAGTTTAAAGTTCTATAGTCAACTGAATGTGAGCAGAAAGTCTTTCTCACAAGCACAGAGACCCTATCATCCTTTGCTTTTTATTCATATTTAACTGGAAGGGTTTACATTTATTTCTGAAACTTCAGGAGTAGTGCAGCCTATAAGGAAGCACCAGCAGCACAGATTTGTGGAGAACAGACAGCAAATTCATTTTGTGTGTGGTTTCTTTCCTCTGAAAAATGGAAAACATGTGTCATATTCTTATACTCTGCTTGGTTATTCCATCCACCTAAGCTGAGTATGGACCCTTGAAGGTCTATCAGGCCTTGAAAGGCCTTCAGAGATGCCCAGAGACAACAAAAGTGCGATGTTATGACTTGAAGATAAAGACAAGAGCCCAGAGAAAGGGTGGGTTGTGTTGAGTGGAGGCAGATATTGAACCTAGCATGGGCAAACAGTCGATTCTGCTAAATTCCATCTCCCTGCTTCTGCCTACCTGGGACGTTCCTGGGTCACACTGTAGTCTGTGCAGGAGCTAAGAGGTGCCACAGGAGAGAGACCTCCTGCCCCTCACCTGGTCTTGCCATGGGTAGAAGAACTGCCCCATTCCCAGCCCTCCTGAAGTGATTTCTACCATTTCATCAATAAGTCTTATTTACCATGCATTTTATTGGGTTTCTTTCCCCTCCCCTCCTTTCCCAGTTATTTTTTTTGAGTTGGAGTCTCACTCTGTTGCCCAGGCTGGAGTGTTGGTGGCACACTCAGAGCTACTGCAGCCTCAACTACTGGGCTCAGGCGAACCTTCTGCCTCAGCCTTACAAGTAGTTGGAACTACGGGCATGAGCCCCCACACCTGGCTAATTTTTTGATCTATTGTAGAGACAAGATCTCGCCAAGTTGCCCAGGCTGGTCTCAAACCCCCAGGCTCAGGCAATCCTCTCACCTCTGCCTCCCAAAGTGCTGGGATTACAGGTGTGAGCCACTGTGCCTGGCCCCACTTTGTATTTAATTGAGAAGTTTTTGTTCCCATGTTGTCCCAACTAGTCTGGAAGTTAGACATTCTGCTTATATTTTGTGAGAGGTTATTCTTAAATATTTAACACAGCTATTTAAAATAGTTGAAAGCTAACAGATCACTCTGTCCTGGCCCTGCAGAATACAAGCCTCTCAGACTCTGTTCCCTGCAAATTCCTGTCTTCTCCTCTATTTTTTCCTAATATTTTAGTAACATCACCTTTTTAAAATCCACCCAGATCAGTTATTAATGTTATTATTTATAATTAATACTAATTTGGATTTGCCAACATGTTCATGAAGTTCTTTCTTCATCTCTGTTTCCTGTATCCTGCTCTTTGCTTACAGATTAATTTCCATTTTTCCTGAAGTTCAAGCTTTAGTTATTTTTTTTATATTCAAGCAAGGGTCTGTGACTGGTGTGAACACATTCAGAATCCCTGTGTGTGCCTGAAAATGTCTTTTGTGCTCAGCAGCTAGTTAGCCTTAGCACTTTTAAGGTATCATTCAATTTTCTTCTGAAATCTCTAGTTGCTGATCTGTTATCACCTACAGTTCCTACAGGACCACCAGCTGTCCTCCTGCTTCCTTTCACCAATCTGCCATTTATCTCGGTGGCTTTTAACATTTTTCTCTTTGTCTTTGAAGTTTAGATAATTCATGACAATGTATCTAGATATGAATTTGTTTTTTATTTATTCAGCTTAGGGTTAAGTGTGTTTCAACAGAGCGTTTATGAATTCTTTTTAACTATCTCCCTAAATGATCTCTCCCTAAATGATCCTTCCAAGATCCCTTTTATATTTTAGATCTGGGTCTTGGCATGCAAATTCTCACAAGTGTTGTCAGCTCACTCTCCTTCACAAAACACACTTCCCACCACTGTGTGTTGCTGTTTTCACTGGGAGCTCATCCTCAGCAGAAACTGCTCTGGAAGTCCACACCCTGGAGCACAGAGGATGCCTACAGGGGTTGCTTGGGGTCTGGTCTGCCACAGCCACACAAGTGCCACCAACACCATCAACACGACTGCAGCTCTCACAGGTTCCACCTCCAACCCCACTGCCCCCCACCCACTCAGGTTCCACCTCCTCCCCCGCTGCCCCCTACCCACTCAGGTTCCGCCCCTACGCCCACCGTCACCCACCACTCCACCACCTCTACCCCACACCACTCCCCACCCACTCAGGTTCCACCTTCACCTCCCTGCCCCCCACCCACTTGGGTTCCACCCCTACCCCCACCATCCCTATCCCCAGTCCACAGCCTCCATCCTCCCCCCCCATGCCCCAAACCACTCCACTACCTCCACCCCTATCCCCACCATTCCCTCACCAGCTCCACTACCTCCACTACTCTCCCACTGTCTCCCCGTGGACTCTACCACCCCAGCTCTACTCATTGCTCCACCTCTACCCCACCTCCCACAAACTCGACCACCTCTGCCCTCACAACCCCCACACCAACTCCACCACCTCCATCCCCATCCTCTCGACTACCTTCTCCCCTGCCTCCACCATGCCCTCACCAACTCCACCACCTCTACTCCCCCCCCCCCTTGGATTCCACCACCCCCTCACTCCCACCATTGCCCCCACCCCACTGCCCCCAACACCATTATTCCCCACTGACTCCAGCTCCTCCACTGCCTGTACCCCCACCAGCACCTGAAAAACACCACCACTTCCACCAACATCTCCACCACCTGTTTATCACCGCATCACCACGACCCAAATATTTCAACTTGTGTAATTGCAAAGAAAACCTCCATGACACAGGAAACCTCTGTCCACTTATGGGGAGGAGCATCACAACCCAGGGGATGCAAGGTCAGAAACAAATGGAAAACTGATCAAAGACAGGCAGGGCTATAGTCCTGAGCAATGAGAGCTGCAAAGACATTCACTAGATCCAAGACAAAGGCATGTGTTCTCCAAGGGCTTTCCAGGGGTGAGGATCAGTGGCCACAAATATTTGATATAATTTTGATTGAGAAAAAAAGTGGATAAAAAATATAATCTTTATTGAGAAAAAAAGTGGATTCTTCATTCTGTAAGATGGTATTACAGTAGGAGTGTCTTTGTCTTAATTTTGGCTGAAGAAAATAGATGGCAAATACCCTTATAACCTAGACCGACATGTTAAAACACCAGTGCTGGATTTACCAAATCATTTAAAAACCCATCCTGCAGGAATCCCTCACCCTTATCCAGGCTCTGCATCTGTGTAACTGAGGCAGAGAGAGCCTTCCTGTGAGGAGGCTGAGATGTCTCCCTCTATTCCATGGTAGCAGAAAGGAGTGTCATCTCCCTCACCTATGCCAAGTGAGAGGCCTTCAAGGAGTGTACATGTAGAGCACATGTCTTCTAGATTCTGGGAACAAAAGCACTGACACATATCTTCAGCCTGAGACTGCAGAGCAAGGCAGAGGTTCTGCTGGGAGCAACTCTGCTCCTCCAACATGCTCCTTCTCCGGGGACCTGACAGGGCCTGCAGAAGGACACTTTGCCCAAGTAGGCCACCTGGTGGGGCAAAATGACTCAGAAGAGGAGGTGAAAGAGGTAGCTGAGAATCCCAGAGAATAAAGAGCTGAAACGGTCCGGCTGAAAAATGCGGATCCTGCTTTTTACGAGGTGTTCTGGAAAGCTTTCCAAATTAATCCACAAAATCACTACCTAGAAAGCCCAACACTAAAATGGTAACAGCAGCAGGCAAGCTGTGCCTTTTCCATCTGTCTTGGGAGTCACCATGGAGGGGTCCAAAACGAGAACTTGCAAAAGAGGAAGTGAGTCCCTGTCCATGCTGCAGACTTCCAAGCCTCAAGAAGGAAAGGGCTAACCTGCATGGAGCTCAGAGGTGGTTTTTTTACACAGGGTTGGGCATTTTAATTACTGGAATAAAACTGTTCTGTTATGGCCAGAGAACAGATCATGACAGAAACAAATTCTCCTGTTCCTGGTGATAGAAATGTGCAGACAGTGAAATGTTCAGGCCTAATCATCAGACTTGAGAACCATGAACCCAGGAGTCAACTATCACAGTCAGCAGTCAAAACAGAACCTCTCTCTTAGGAACACACTTGATGAAGGTCATAAACCGGATGCTTTGGATTTTCTTTTTTGATGGGAATTGCACAAAATCATATTGATCAAAATTCCTATATTTATACCCTTTTTTCAATTATTACTACAGATGGGGATTACATCTGTATGTGGAGTTGCAGGTTCTATGTATCACAATATCAATAATAAATAAAATGCAAATAAATCAGAAGAATGAATTATATTTTTAATCTTTCTATACAAATGGCATCACAAAATTAATCAAAGAGTAGGTTGTCAAAAATACAGGAAACAAGTATGACATAGATATGAGAGGAAATTAATATAATGTTATTTTCCTGGACTTTGTTTTATTTTTCAGTTTCTTAAAGTTTTTAATTTGTTGAGGTTTATTTCCTCATTCAAAAACATATTCTCTTTTGTGTTTAATTTGTAATCTTCTATTCTCTTTATTAATGAGGATAACAAAACTGTAGGAGCTTCAGGCTTCCCAAAACCTGGAGCTATCCTGCGTAGAAATAGTGTTATACATTTTCAAATAAAGAAAAGAAGTCATCACTCAACAGATGAATATGCTGAGTGAGAGTTCGGCCAAAACATCTCCAACCTTCTGGGCTGATAGGTGAATGTTGGCCTTTAGTCCTTGGCAGAAAAAAAAACTTGCATCCCAGACATTGCTGTGTGGTAGGATACATCTTCCACATACAGGTCTATCAGGGCAGCTGCATATAGGGTAAGTTATTATACTAATTCCTCACATGCAGCCATGCACACACCACCCTACAGTACAGTTCTACTGAATGCTTTAACTAGAAATAGATGGTTAGCTTATTTTCCTATAAAATCAGCACCTTTAAAAAATGAATATAAAGTTGGTTTTAGATTAATAAAGTGATTACATTTATAAAAGGCTGGGATACAGAGACATTATTCAATTTCCCTTGATTGCTTCTTTTCTAAACAGAATATTCTCTCCCATATTGCAGCTGGCACTGGAACCACTTGACACTCTTCTGCATCAATTTTCCATGTAGTCCCAGAATTGAAGGTAGTCTCTGCATTGTGGTACATGGTGGTGTGCAGACCTGTCACAGTCCTACTTCAAAACCTGACCTAATCAATGTAGGATCAAAATAAAGAAACCCCAAAGGAGCCCTGGAGCTCCAGCACAGGTAAGGCACTTTTTTCTCCAAAAAGATGCTTTGGTGCCTTTCCATCATCTAATTCCACAAAACAAATACTCTCTGAGTAATTACTTGGTGTCAGGCAATGAGCTTGTCAGCAGATAATCAAGAAGCCAGGGGTGCTTACCATCCTCAGAAAGTGCTTGGCCAGGCAGAACATGCTACCCTGTCCCATCTGCTTCTGAATCACCAAGGGGCAGCCTCTTTTAGCATGGCTGGTCAAGGTGGTGCAGTGCTAATTTGAAAAATTACTAAATTGAACCAGATTATCTTTAAGGATCCTTTTAAGAGCCAATGGTCTATCACTTTCCTAACATTGTTTCTTAGCTGCATTTTTTTATTTGCTTGTTTTTCAAAATAGTTACATATTTATATTAAGGTTTGTTGATGAATACAACTAGTGCACCAGACCAGTGAATTCAAAGATATTATGTAATACTTTTCAAGGGAATTTGCTGGTTTAGATGAAAGAATTAAGTGATGATAGTGCACATTAGCTGGCATGTAGCTGTGGCACTCAATCATGCAGGTGGTACAGAAATGACTGAACTGGGGGAAATGATGAACACTTGGAGTTGACCTGGGTCTACTGGGGTGATTTTTCTAAAAACTTTCAAATTTACACAGAGTAAAATACATTTTTGTGAGTTCAATGAGCATCTAAAAGTGCACAGATTCCTGTAACTACCACCATAGAAAGTGTACAGAAAAATTCTAATATCCAAAGATTCCCCCTTGTAATAACCCTCAATATTTAGATTATCACCCAACCTCCAGCCCCAGAAACCACTGATCTATACTCTGTTCCTGTACTTTGTCCTTTTCTCAAAATCATATAAATAGAATAACATAGTTGGCTGTATTTTGAAACTGCCTTTTTAGTTAGCATAATACGTTTTAAGATTCACTTACGTTATTCTAAATATCAGTAGTTTATTCCTTTCTTATTGGTAAGCAGTATACCATTGTGTGGATGTACCACAGTTTGTCTAGTAAGTCACACATTGAAAGATATTTAAATTGCTTCTAATAAATAAATAAGTAAATAAATAAATTGCTTCCAGTTTGGATGATTATGGAAGAGACTGCTATAAACATTCCCAAACAAGTTTTTCTGTGAACATAACTTTTTATTTCCCTAGGATAAATATATAAAGATAGAATTTATGAGTCATATGTTTAAATTTATAAAATATTGTGTTATCCTTTTTATTTTTTAGAGCAGCTTTACGTTCGGAGAAAAAGTGAGCAGAAGGTATGCAGAGTTCCCATCTATCCCCTGACTCATGCATGCTCAGTCTTCCGCCTTACCAACATTCCCCACAGTGTGGTACATTTGTTACAACTGATGGACTTACACTGACACAGTGTTATCGCCCAAAGTCCACAGTTTACATAAAGGATCCTTTCCATGTTGTATATGTCTAACTTAAGAAAATTCCAAGCTGTTTTCCAGGGTGACTGTACCATCTTGCATTCCCACCAGCAGGTTCCCATGGCTTCATGTCCTCACCAGCGTGTGGGATTGTCAGTATCAGTACATTCTAATATGTACTTAATGGCATCTTATTGTGGTTTTAATCAGCATTTACTAATGACTAATAATTTGGGGAAACTTTTTTGTGATTTTAAATTTTTTAACTTTTAATTTTTGGATCATATCCAGGATCCAACATTATGTTTGTTATTTCATCTTGTTGTATTTTACTTTGTCATAGTTCTGCAGTCTTTTCTGGTTCACCTTCATTACTTGATTAAGTTGGTGTGTGCTAGATTTTTCCACCATAAACTTACAATCTTTACCTTTGCATTTTATTAAGTATATTGAATGAGAACCTTTGAGACTGCAAATTCTCAAGGTTTCTTCTCAGTTTATATCATGAATTTTAACATCCATTGGTGGATCTTGTATACAACATTTAATTCTGTGATGTTTGCCTAACAGTGATTCTTTATTTCCCCCTTTCTGTCTACATTAATTAATTGGAATTCTACTATGTTTCTCCCCTTTATTTATTTGATTATATATTTAGAGCCACATGGATTCATGAATATTTATTTTATTCCATGGATACATAAAAAGAACATTAGTAATTTTAATTTTTATAGAAAAATACTGTAAACAACACTAATCACAATACATTAAAAACTAAATTTACTTTAAAAAACAATAGAAAGATTCTTCTACTTGGAAATCTAAAAACTGAGGCATCTGAGAGACCCAAGAGATTAAAAAAAAAAAAACACTCTAAGAGAACTATTACTATATGAATTCCTACCCCACGTTCACTGTATTTGTTTGCAGTGTTTGTACTTAGAATTTTGTTAAGTTTAATTTTTGTTTGTCTCATAAAATAACCAATTGCTTCCGCAAGTAATAAACCCCTCCCGGACATTCCTTTGCTTAGCCTGCCTGCTGACATTCCACTCTGCTCATTTAGCAGCTCCCCTGTCAATCACAGGTAGCTGAGCAGACCAGACCAATCCCAAGTGCCCCCGTACCCATTAGGAGAAATTACCCTATCATGTAAAAACAAGTTTAAAGTTCTTTCCCCTCCCTC
>NW_007250927.1:0-816 GCF_000164805.1 Carlito syrichta | reverse complement strand
ACCCCCCCCACCCCCGTGGGCAAAATCTTTTCTTCCACCCAAACAGGGCTGACGCTCAGAGTCCTGGCCTCACAGGAAACAAAGCCCAGCCTGGGTGGCTGAGGCGCAGCACGGCAACCCTTGCCCCACCTCCCCTCCCCCCTGCGAGCAGGGCGGAACCTGCGAGCCATAGTCTGCTCTCGGCAGAGAGAAAACTGAGAACAAAGAGGATTAATGAGCATGAGCAAATCAAAAAAAAAAAAAAAAACTTTCAAGGTGAGTATAAAAGCTTACAAATTCTAAATACTGCTGCAAAAGAATTTCTGCTAATAACTAGTTCTATCATTTCATTTTAAAAGTGTATCCTAGAATTTTCAGCCAAAATAAATAATATAAGCAATATAAGATGTATTTAGCCAATATATAAATAATATAAAGTATGTTTTTAATAATACATTTTTGTTCTATAATAGAATGGCTGGTTACAGAAAGCATAGAACAAAAATAGAAAGTTAAAACATGTCAAAGAATGGTATAAGTTCATCGAACATGTTAGGTAAAAGTTAATGGAAACAAATAAAAGAAATTCTGTAAACTCTCGAGGCTAAAAAAGTTAATAGTTAGTCTGTGTTGGGGGTATACCAACCTATCAATTGCTAACAGGTGTCTCTCACTTTGAATCTGTTAAAAAGCTGGTTAAGTTATTGTGCTTTGTTTAATGGGACATATGGTCTTCTAAAAACTTGATTGGCGCATATTTTTCAATGTCATCTTGTCTCCTTTTATTTAAGTGGTGTCTTCTAACCCGCTGGCGCTGTTAAAATTTCTGCCTTTTGT
>NW_007250926.1:1783-2804 GCF_000164805.1 Carlito syrichta | reverse complement strand
TGAAAATGGAATGGAGAGGAATGGAATGGAATGTAAAGGAAAGGAATGGAATGGAATGGAATGGAGGCACTGGAGAGCAATTGAATGGAATTTAAAAGTGGAATTGAATGGAGAGTAATGGAATGAAATGGAAAGAAATTGAAAGGAATGTAGTGGAATAGAGAGGAATAGAATGGGGTTGAAGGAATGGAATGGGATGGAATGGAATGGAGAAGAATGGAATGGAATGGAATGGAAGGTAATGGAGAGGAATGGAATGAAATGGAAAGGAGTGGAATGGAGAGAAAGGGCATGGAGTTGAATGGAATGGACTGAAATGAAATGGAATGAAATGGAATGGAACTGAATGGAGAGGAATTGAATGGAAAGAATGGAGTGTAATGGAATCGAATCGAATGAATGCAATGCAGTGGAATTGAGAGGAATGGACTTGATGGAATCCAATGGAATGGAGAGGATTGGAGTGGAAAGGAATAGAATGGAATGGTATCAAAGGGAGAGCAATGGAATGGAATGGAATGGAGTGGAATAGAATGGAGATAATTGGATAAAAAGAAGTGGAATGGAAAGTCATAGAAAGGAACCGAAAGGCGTGAAATTGAATGGAGAGGGAAAAAATGGAGTAGATGGAACAGAATGACAGAAAGTGAGAGGATTGGACTACAATGTAGCGAATTGAATGAAATAGAGTGGATTGGAATGGAATGGCATGGAATGCAGTAAAATTGAGAGGCATGGAGTGGAATGCAGAGGAATGGAAAGAAATGGAATGGAGTGAAATGGAATGGAACGGAATGGAATGGAATAGACATAAATGGAATGGAGTGGAGAGGAATGGAATGGAGTCGATTGGAATGGAATGGAAGGGAATGGAAAGGAATGGAGAGGAATGGAAAAGAGAGGAATGGAATGGAAGGGAGTGGAGAGAGTTGGAAAGGAGAGGAATTTAATGGAGAGGAAAGCAAAGGAATGGAGAGGAATGGAATGAAATAGAGAGGAATGGAATGGAGAGGAATGGAGT
>NW_007250926.1:0-500 GCF_000164805.1 Carlito syrichta | reverse complement strand
AATGGAATGAATTGAAGGTAAATGGAATGGAACGGAGAGGAATGCAATGAAATGGAGAGAAATTGAATGACCTGGAGAGGAAAGCAATTGAATGGAATGGAAAGTAATGGAATGTAGACGATTGGAATACAATGGAATAGAGAGGAATGGATTATACTTGAATGTAATTGAAAGGAAAGGAATAGAATGCAGAGGAATGGAGTGGAGAGGAATTGACAGGAATGGATTGGAGTGGAAAGAAATGGTATGGAAGGGAGATGAATAGACGGAAATGGAAAGGATTGGAATGGAATGGAGTGGAATGAAATTGAAAGGCGTGGAATGCAATAGAATGGAGAGGAATGTAGTGAATTGGAGAGGAATGGAATGGGGAGGAAAGGAATGGAATGAAATGGAATAGAGATAAAAGGAATGTAATGGATAGGAATGGAATAGAAGGAATGGAATGGAATTTAATGGAAGCGAATCAAAAAGAATGGAGAGTAAGGGAATGGAGAGGA
>NW_007250925.1:142524-192903 GCF_000164805.1 Carlito syrichta | reverse complement strand
TTTTCTTCATTGTGCGGTTTTTCCCCCCTCCTACTTTTTCCTTCCCTCCACGTCACCGTCTTCTTTAATTCTGTTATTCAGGGGTAAAGGGATTGGTTTTACTTTCTGTTTGTTGAATCTCCTATTCTTTATGTACGTCCTCTTACTTTGTTCAATTCTGAAGTTGCACTGTAGGTTGGAGGTGGTCCTTTATGCAGTTTTGAGATGTATTTAAGGGGAGAGCTGTGATTCAAAATCTGTCTGCAGGTCCTGGTATTCGCTGACAGGCATGTGGATAATGTGGAACCCACTTCCCACTGCCCTGGAATCTGTCCGTGCAGTTGGGCTGTAGGTTTACTCCCTGAAATGAAATGTGGTTAGCAGAGGGGAAAGAATGGAGCAGATAGTGGGTTGAAAAGGGGAGTGGAGAGATAGAGGAGTAAAGGGGGAAACAAACGAGTGTGCCAACAAATAGAGAGAGAGGCCTATACTGAAACAGATAAAAACAATAGACCACCGCTACAGTCGAACCAACTCTCATACAAACAAAAATAAAACATATAGTGATGCTAGCATACCAGCTATCCAACCATCTTATTAGTGTGCTGTTCCTCTATACAAAGACCTGGTTCACAGACAGAATAAAAGAGAAGAAAAGGAAAGGGAAAAGAGAAAAAAGGGAACAATACAGTAGGAATAGAATTAAGTCATTAAACTAATAGAATCAATGAAGCACACTCTGAGACATTTCGTTTAAGTCCAATGTCCTTTCAGGTCTGATTTCTCGTTTTTTTTTTTTTTTTTTTTTTTTTTCAAGCTGGTAAATTAGTTTGCAGTTAGGGTCAGTTCCCCTGATCTGCTGTGAAGGACAGTTCAGAATAACCTCGGTTCAGAAGTTTAGTCTATGTCTTTATGAAGCTTGTCTCTCCCGTTTCGGTGTTGTTACCTTGAATCGCCAGCAGGTGGTGCTATCTCATCTGCTCGCCCCAGAGGGGGTGGGGCCGGACAGGAACAAGATGGCTGCCTGCCTCCGAGCAGGCAACAGGAGCCCCGCGCCGGGTGGGCAGGACAGTCTCCGTCGCAGGAGCGGTGGCAGCGATCCCAGCAGATCTTCCCTGAAGCGGTTTGATGTGGATCTCCTCCGGCCGGGTTGTGATGAGCTACCCGTGCCAGAGGCCGCGGCGGGCGCGGCGGCGGTGGGAGCGCTGGTGGGGGGAGGGGCTGCGGCAGCAGCGGGAGAGGGCAATGCAGTAAAAATGTCCAGTCCTTGCGATGTTCCAGTGATAGCGATGGCCGAGCTCTGTTTGAGGAGCAGGCTGCAATGCTGGGGTCCCCAGCCTCCCGGGGGCGAGAGTCAGAGACCCACTGCAGATCTCCCTTGCAGAGGGCTTCAGACACTGGGTTGCCAGGTCGCCATCTTGCCGCCGGATCTCCCTGGGGATATTTTTAATGAGGTTGCATGAAATGTAAATGAAAGAGAACTGACATCTTTATCACGTTTATGCTTCCTAACAAAAAATATTATATCTTTTCATTTACATTTTTTCTATTATATCTTTTAACTGGTTTTTATTTGTATATATGAAGGCTATTGATTTTTTTTTCAGTTGAGGTCTCACTCTGTTGCCCAACTGGGTGCAGTGGCATGATCCTAGGCATGAAATTTTTGAAATTCCAGACATATAATTCAAAAGGTTGATTATAAAATTGATCAAAAAACTTCAGGAGAAAATTGGAAACCAACATAAAGAAATTTTAAAAAACTATTCAGGACATAATGGAAAATTATCCAAAGAGATAGACACCTTAAAAAAACCCTGAAATTCTGGAAATGAAAAAATTATTAAAGGAAGTGCAAAATGCAGTAGAAAGTTTTAACAGTAGACTAGAAGAAGCAGACGAAAGGATTTCAGAACTTGAAGACAAGGCTTTTGAATTAACCCAATCAGACAATAATAAAGAAAAAAGAAGAATCAAGAGAATATAACAAATTCTCCAAGAAATGTGGGGTTATGTAAAACATCCAAACCTAAGAATCATAGGTGTTCCCGAGGAAGAAGATAAAGCAACAGGTTTGGAAAACCTATTTGAGGGAATGATGGAGGAAAACTTCCTGACCTTGCCAGATATTTACACATCCAGATACAAGAAGCCCAAAGAACCCCCAGAAGAATCATCACTAAAAGTTCACTCGCAAGGCATATA
This sequence comes from Carlito syrichta, assembly GCF_000164805.1. Taxonomy (NCBI): domain Eukaryota; kingdom Metazoa; phylum Chordata; class Mammalia; order Primates; family Tarsiidae; genus Carlito; species Carlito syrichta. The sequence goes on along the minus strand of NW_007250925.1, from coordinate 190,719 downwards.
ATCATCCAGTTATGCAAAGTTAATGTGAAGGAAAGGATTTTAGTGGCAGTGAGACAAAAGCATCAAATAACTTACAAAGGTAAACTTATCAAACTAACAGCAGATTTCTCAGAAGAAACCCTATGAGCCAGTAGGGATTGTTGCTCCTTTTTCAGTATTCTCAAATAGATAACAGTCAGCCAAGGAATTTTTATACCACAAAACTAAGTTTCATAATTGAAGGAGAAATGAAGTCTTTCCCACACAAACAAATGCCGAGGGCGTTTGTTACCACTAGACCCACTCTACAAGAAATACTCAAAGGATTTTTACATACTGAAACAAAAGGTCGAAATATACCAGTAAAAAATTGCTGGAAACCATAGACCCCATAGGCCTTATGGAACACCAACATAATAGATAAAATAAATAAATAAAGCAATCAGATAGCAACCAGTATGATGAATTGAATAGTATCTTACCCATCATTATTAACTTTGAATGTAAATGCTCTCAATGCCTCACTAAAAAGATATAGACTGGCAGAATGGATTAAAAAATACAACCCAAATTTCTGCTGCCTCCAAGAGACCCACTTAACTCACAAAAACTCCTATGGATTCAAGGTAAAGAGGTGGGGAAAAATATTCCACACAAATGCAAACCAAAAGTGAAAAGGTCTATTCTCATATAAGATAAAACAGACTTTAAGTGAACAACAATAAAAAAGGCAAAGGTGGTTATTATATAATGATAAAGGTATCAATCCAGCGAGAAGACATAACAATTTAAAATATATATGTAGCTAATACCAGAGTCTCGAGCTTTATAAAACAAATTCTATAAGACCTAAAAAAAGAGATAGAAATCAAAATGATAATAGTGGGAGATTTTAATACTCCACTGACAGCAATAGAGAGATCATCAAGGCAGAAAGTTGACAAAGAAACATTGGAGTTGAACTGGGCCCTAGAGCAAATGAAACAAACATATAAAGAACATCCCATCCCCAAACTACAGAATATGCATTTTCTCATCGGTACATGGAGTATTTGCCAAGATAGATCATGTTATAGACCAAAAATCAAGTCTCATCAAATTAAAAAAAACTGGAAATCATATCAAGCACCTTCTCAGATCACAGTGGAATAAAGCTACAAGTTAACTCTATGAACTCATGAAACCAAACAGAAACATGGAAGTGAAACAATCTGCTTCTGAATGACTCTTGGGTCAAAAATGAAATCAGGATGGAAACTTAAAAATTCCTCTAAACAAATGACAACAATTAAATAAGTTATCAAAATTTATAGTACTTAAGTCCTACATTAATTAGACTGAAAGATCATGTATCAACAACTTAACATCACACCTTAAGGAGCCAGAAAAATGCAAACAAACCAAACCCAAAGTTAGCAGAGGAAAATAAATAATGAGGATCAGAGCAGAAATAAATGAAATTGAAATACAAAATGAAGGATCAATGAAACAAAAAGTGGGTTCTTTGAAGAGATAAACAAAATTGATAGACTGCTAGCTAGATTAATTAAGAAGTAAAGAGAGAGGATTCAAATTAGCTTAATCAGAAATGAAAATGGAGACATTACGACTGATATGACAGAAATTCAAAAGATCATCTGAGACTATTATGAACATCTCCACACAAACTAGACAATCTAGAGGAAATGGATAAATTCTTGGAAACATATAACCACACTCAACCTTGAATCAGGAAGAAATAGAAACCCTGATCAGACCAATAATGAGTAGCGAGATAGAAACAGTAATTAGAAATCTCCCAACAACAACAACAAAAAAGCCCAGTATCTGATGGACTCACAGCTGTATTGTGCCAATTTTACTGAAGCCGTTTCACAAGATTGAAGAGGAGTGGATCCTCCCTAACTCATTCTATGAAGCCAGTATCACTCTGATACCAAAGCCAGGGAAATACACAACAAGAAAACTACAGACCAATATCCCTTTGAACATAGATGTGAAAATCCTCAACAAAATATTAGCAAACTGAATTCAATAGCACATTTTTAAAAAAGTCCACCATGATCAAGTAGGTTTTATCTGAGGGATGTAAGGGTGGTTCAACATATGCAAGTCAATAAACGTGATTCACTACATAAACAGAATTAAAGACAAAAATCAGATGATCATTTCAATAGATGTAGAAAAAGCATTTGGTAAAATCCAGCATCTCTTCATGATAAAACTCCTCAGCATAGGGGAACATTTTTCAAAATAATAAAACCCGTATACAGCAAACCCACAGCCAATGTCACTCTGAATGGAGAAAAGTTGAATGCATTCCCTGTCAGAACTGTAACAAGGCAAATATACCCACTTTCACCACTTTCTATTCAACATAGCACTGAAAGTCCTAGCCAGAGCAATCAGGCAAGAAAAAGAAATAAAGTGTATCCAAAATGGAAAAGAATGAATAAAACTATCTCTGTATGCTGATGGTATGATCTTATACCTAGAGAATCCTAAAGACTCCTCCAAAAGACTCCTGGACTTGATAAATGAATCAGTAAAGTTACAGAATACAAAACCAACACACACAAATCGGTATCACTGCAATACACCAATAGTGACCAAGCTGACAATCAAATCAAGAGCTCAGATCCATTTACAATAGCAGCCAAAAAGCTAAAATACCTAGGAATATGTTTAGCCAAGGAGGTGAAAGTTCTCTATGAGAAGAACTAAAAAATCCTGATGAAAGAAATTGTAGAGGACACAAACAAATGGAGAAACATCCTATGCTCATGGATTGGAAGAATCAACATTATTAGAATGACAATATTACCCAAAGTAACCTACAAATTCAACACAATCCCTATCAAACTACTAACATAATTTTTCACAAAATTAGAAAAAACGATTCTAAAATTCATATGGAACAACAACAAGAAAGAGCCAGATTAGCCAAAGCAATCATAAGCAAAAAACCAAAAAACAAACCCCCCCAAAAATCCAAACAAAACCCCCAAAAGAACAAAGCAGGAGGCATCACATTACCTGACTTCAAATTATACTACAAAATGGCATGGTACTGGTACAAGGGCAGGCACATGGACCAGTGGAACAAAACAGAGAATCCAGAAATAAACCCAAATACTTACAACCACTGATCTTTGACAAAGCAGACAAAAACATACACTGGGGAAAGGACACCCTATTCAACAAATGGTGCTGGGAAAATTGGATAGCTATATGCAGAAAAATGAAACTTGATTCCAATCTCTCCCCACATACAAAAATTAAGTTGATTAAAGACTTAGATGTCAGATCTGAAACCATAAAAATCCTAGAAGAAAACCTAGGAAAAATTCTTCTGGACATCGGCCTAGGCAAATAATCTGTGGCTAAAAACCCAGAAGCAAATGCAACAAAACAAAATAAACAAGTGAAACTTAATTAAACTAAAAAGCTTCTGCACAGCAAAAGAAATAATCAACAGAGCAAACAGGCAACCTACAGAATGGGAGAAGATATTTGCAAAGGACTAATATCCAGACTCTACAAAGAACTCAAGGAAATTAGCAAGAAAAGAGCAAATAACCCCATTAAAAAGTGGGCAAATGACACCTTTCAAAAAGAAGATATACAAATGGCCAACGAACATATGAAAAAAATGCTCAACATCATTCATCATCAGGGAAATGCAAATTAAAACCACAATGAGATACCACCTTATACCAGTCAGGATGACTATTATTAAAAAGTCAAAAAGTAATAGATGCTGGCATGGATGTGGAGCAAAGGGAATGCATATACACTGTTGGTGGGAGTGTAAATTAGCACAACTTCTATGGAAAGTTGTATGGAGATTTCTCATACAACTAAAAGTAGATCTACCATTTGATCTGGCAACCTCATTACTAAGTATCTACCCAAAGGAACAGAGGTCACTGTATTAAAAAAGACACCTGCACCTACATGTTCATCATAGCACAATTCACAATTGCAAAGGTGTGGAATCAACCCAAATGCCCATCGCCTGATCAGTGGATAATGAAAATGTGGTATATATATATACACTGTGGAATACTATTCATTCATCAAAAAGAATGAAATAATGACTTTTGCAGTAACTTGGATGGAAATGGAGAACATCATCCTAAGTGAGCTAACTCAGGAACAGAAAACCAAACATCACATGTTCTCACATATAAGTGGGAATTAAACTAAGGCTATGCAAAGACATAAAAAATGGTATGATGGGCACTGGTAACTCAGAAAGGGAAGGGAAAGGGATGGAGGGTTGGGTACAATGTGCACAGGTGGGAGTGGTGGGTACACTTTAAACCCAGTCCAAAACTATTTGTACCCCCCCAAAGCTATCGAAATTTTAAAAAGTCAAAAAACAAACAAGAAAACAAAAATTGTATGCTTCTAATTGATTTCTTCTGTATTTTTGAACTGGTTAACAGCTACAATACAATATTAAATGTATTGGAAATTGCAGACAACCTTATCTTATATCTGATTTTAGCAGGAAGGCCGCTAGTGGGTTTATTTAAACTACATGCTGGCTTTTGTACTAAGGTAAATGTATTTTTATAATGTTGAAAAGTATTTGTCAATTTCTATTTTATTGAAATTTTTTTAAAATATGGAAGAGTATTGAATTTTGTCAAATGCCTTTGACAAATGAATGTATGATTTTTTTCCTAATAAGTTTTATTGATATTTTAGAGAACTCTCAAAATTGAACCACCTTTGTGCTGCTGGCAAAAGCTCACTTGGTTGTGATGTATTACTATTATTATTATTATTATTTCAATTTTTTGTAGAGACAGGGTCTCAAACTCCTGGCCTCAACCTCAAGTGACCTTCCTGTCTCAGCCTTCTATAGTGCTGAGATTACAGGCAGGAGCTACCATGTCCGGCCAGATGTATTATTTTTAATGTAACACTTGATTCTATTTGCTAATAATTAATTTATGATTTTTGCATTGAAATCTATAGTGAAGTTGATCTGCAGTTTCTTCTTTTGATACAATATTTGTTAAGTTCTAAAAATTTTTGAAATTTTCTTTCCTTTTCTGGACTAGTTTAAGTAGCTGTGGGATGATTTGATTTTTAAGCTTTTGGTAGAATTAAGCTGAGAATCCATCTGGGTCTGGTGCTTTTTTGTGGGAGAGCTTTCTAACTACTTTCCCTATTTCTCTTATGGTAATTGGTCTATTTAGAAAAGTTGTGCCTTTCGAGTTAATCACCATTTTTGAATTTATTTGTAGAAAACTGTGCAAAATAGTCTATGACTTTTAAATTTTTATTTTATTTGATGGTTATTTTCCCCTTGTTGTTTGTAATTCTTTATATTTGCACTCTTTTGTTCTTTTTCTAGCTTTTGCATTGGTTGGCTAATTCATTTATTATCACTTTTATTGATACAGGTATTTAATAACATAATTTTCCTTTAGTAACAGTTTTATCTGTACATATATTTTTACATATTGTGTTTTTATTAAAATTATTTTCAATGCATTTTGTAATTTCATTTTGTATTTTTTTCTCTCAGGAGTTATTCACTAGTATGCCTTTTAATTTCCATGTGGTAGGGCTTTTTGTTGTTTGATTATTGTTAATTTTTATTTGTTATTATTTTTTATTTTAGATTCAAGTGGTGCATGTGCGTGTTTGTTACATGGGTATATTGCGTGACGGTGAGTTATGGGCTTCTATTGATCCTGCCCCAGGTGGTAAGCAGGGTACCTGATGGGTGATTTTTCAACCCTTACCTGCCTCCGTCTTTTCCCCCTTTAGTAGTCCCTAATGCCTGTTGTTCCCATGTTTATGCCTGTGTGTGCCAAGTGTTTCGGTCCCAGTTGTGAGACCATGTGATACTCAGTTTTCTGTTTCTGTGATAGTTCACGTGGAATAATGGCCTCCAGCTGCATCCATGTTGCTGCAAAGGACATGATTTTATTCTTTTTTATGGCTGCATAATATTTCATGGTGTATCTCTACCATATTTTCTTCTTCTTCTTCTTCTTTTTTTTTTGAGTTGGAGTCTCACTCCATTGCTCAGGCTGGAGTGCAGTGGCATGCTCACGGCCACCCCAGCATCGACCTGCTGGGCTCCGGCGATCCTTCTGCCTCGGCCTTTCAAGTAGCCAGAACTACAGGGGTGTGCTACCACACCTGGCTAATTTTTAAAAATTTATTTATTGTAGAGACACAGTCTCACCAAATTGCCTGGGATGGTCTCGAACCCGCGGGCTCAGGCAATCCACTTACCTAGGCCTCCCAAAGTGCTGGGATTACAGGCTGAGCCACTGAGTTCAGTCCATATTTTCTTTGTCCAGCTCACTGTTGATAGGCACTTGGGTTGATTCCATGTTTTTGCTATTGTGAACAGTGCTGCAATAAACATATGGTGTCTTTTTGGTGGAACAATTTATGCTTCTTTGGATATATACCATGTAGTGGGATTAATTTTTATTTTTATTGCATCATTGTCTGAAGATGCTGTTTGTATTATTTACATTATTTGGAATTTAATTTTTTATGGCCTAAATATATTCAATTTTTGTGAATGCGCAAATGTGGTTTTTTTTTTTTTAATTAGAATTTCACTCTGGTGCTCAGGCTGGAGTGCAGTGGCACACTCACGGCCATTGCAGTCTCGATCCTTCCATCTCAGCCTTCCAAGTAGCTGGAACTACAGGTACATGCTACCATGCCCAGTTTATTATTTTTTTTGATTTATTGTAGAGATGAGGTTTCACCAAGTTGCCCAGGTTGGTCTCAAACCCCTGAGTGCAAGCAATCCTCTAGCCTCCGACTCTCAAAGTGCTGGGATTACAGGCTTGAGCCACCACACCCGGCATTAAATGTGTTTTTGAAGGAAACGTTTATTCTCTGTTACCAGGGTTCAGCATTAAATGTAAATATCTATAATATATAAAAATACGTATAATGTATATCACTATCTCATTGATTTTATTGTTTGGGTCTTCTATATCTTTACTAACTTATCCATTTGATCTTTCTTATATTGACAAAAGTGTGATAATGTCTCTATTATTAGTTTCTGTTTAACCTTGCATCATCTATAATTTCTGCTTTATGGAAGTTTCTGCTATGTTATTGGGTAATATATATATTAATAGCTCATATTTTCATTCTGCATTGTAGCCTTTCTTTTTATAAAGTATTTCTTGTATCTTTTCAATGATTTTTGATGTGAATTATACCTAATCAGATATCAGGAGTGTGACACTTAAAAAACATATGTGTTTGACTGGTATATCTTTGTCCATTATCTTTAACCTTTCTGAATCTCTTTATTTTAGGTGGTTCTCTTGTGTATAGCATAATATTGAACTCCAGCCAATCTGAAATTCTTTTATTTTTCAATAAAATAAAGTCAAGTTGATTTACATTTATTGATCTTATATTTGGCTTCATTGTTTTACACACACACTCAGCCTGAGTTAGTTACTCCTCTTTTATGTTCCCATGATGCCCCATGCACATATCTTTCATTGCCCTTATCACAGAATCATTAGCTATTTAAGGGCCCCTCATCCCTCATCACCTAGCTTAGCTCATGACTTGCCTAATTCAGGTTTCATTTTACTCACGTTTGTTTCCCTAGTAATGTCCAAAGAATGTGTGGTTGTAGAATAGATGAATAAATGAGCAAATAAATGAATTATTGGTTGGATATTTTAAGTAAAATATAAGAGATACGTATGAAAAGGATGGGTTTCCAGCTGGGCTCGGTGGCTCAGCCTGTAATCCCAGCGTTTTGGGAGGCTGAGGTTGAGTGGATTGCCTGAGTCCGTGGGTTTGAGACCTGCCTGGGCAACTTGGCAAGACCTCATCTCTACAATAAATAAAAAATTAGCCAGGCGTGGTAGCGTGCGCCTGTAGTTCCAGCTACTTGGAAGGCTGAGGTGGAAGGGTCGCCAGAGCCCAGCAGGTCGAGGCTGCAGTGACCGGGAGTGGCCACTGCACTCCAGTCTGGGTGACAGAGTGAGACTCCAACTAAAAAAAAAAAAAAGAAAAGAAAAGGATGGGTTTCCAACATGTCTCTAGTTATGGAAGGTAGACAAGTAGTTGTCCTGTCTACATGTGAGGTTGGTCCTCCCCTGTGAAGTGTTGCTTCTCAAGAAGAGAGTATGGCAAATTTCAAACTTTAATTCTCTGCAAGTTCACGGTCTCCCAAGACTGAGACCACGTGGTCCTATTCTAGGATTATAGGCAAGTATGTGCATGTTGTAAGGTTGTCTTATTGACCATTACCAAGGTAAATATAACATGTAGAATAGATTGACTCAAAGCATTATGAAAACAAATGCCCACAGGAAACCTCTGTGTGTGTGTGTGTGTGTGTGTGTGTGTGTGTGTGTGTTTCATCACAAATGGATGAAACCAGAAGAAGCAATGGCCCCAAACTGGCGGTACTGAACAATTCCTAGACAAACATCCACCAGTTGTTTGGAGGACTGAATTTCCATTTGTGAGAGTAACACACACATGATGAAAACAAGGAGGGAAAAGAGAGAGAGGAGCAGCCCCACCACTTCTTAGCTAACTTTTCTTTCCCAAGAAATGAGGGTATCCAACACCTGCTCTGGGGTATGAGAGACAGATAATTGGTACATGGCCTAGTGATAGAAATGCCAAAGAAGATGGAAAGTCTTTAAAGATCAGGCTTCAAGTAAAAATGAGCCATCTTGGTTCTTTCTTTCTTATACCATACATGGGACAGAGCCTCTGAAAGGTAATACCAAACAGGATGAGGAACATCTGAATGAGGCTGCGTAGACTTTGTTGGAGTCAATAAGTAGGCAAATTAATATGCTGGCTATGTTCACAGTAAATGGAGCTATTGTTGTAACCCATAGCAAATATTTAGGTCACTATTTGGAAAATCTCTTAAGCATAGGAGAATCCTTAAAGGTGAAGACGATACTTCTTTTATCTATTATTAGTTACAACATATTTCTATTATTGTTGAGAAACAAGAGAGCACAGAACAGTAGAGGAATGGCAATATGTAAGCTGGGACCAGGCCATACTTAGAAAATTATGTAGTTGTCCATCCATCCAATAAGTGATTTATGCACTTAGTGATTACACACTATAGGGAAAAATGTTATGGATGTAACAAATGTGGTCAACCCTTTGGCTTGAGCTGTACATAATCTGCATCACTCTTTGTTCCTTTATCCTTTTAACTTTTTCAGCTATTTTAACCCTAACTTGTGTGTTCGGTTTTTTAGGCTGTGGGACCAAAGGTAACCCTATGCAGAGAGATTTTAAGAAACTCTAGCTCAATAGCCATGGCTAAGACTTGATCTTTTTAGCACAACCTCTCCTGGATCTCTGCTTAATGGAGTCCACTGGAACCAGGTTACCATATTGTACTACTCCAGACCGTATGAATGGCAGTCCTTGGAATTCAGCAGTTCACAACCTGTACAGCCTAACATGGTAGCCCTTCATAGGAAGCAATTCTCCTTATTTCTCTTTTTCCTTTCAGGGAATCTACACTAAAATGTTTCTATTTTAAGAGAATAAAAATACAAAAGGATTCAGGGTGATTTCTGGGTTGTTATATCCCAAAGAATTCACAATTCTATGAGATACTCTTTATCTATTAGCGTCTAGAGAAGCACTTTATCTTGAACGACTTAAATCTCACTGAGTATGTTGATGAAATTGACCTGGAGTCAGAACTTAATCATTTAATGTCAAACTAGAATTTAAACTAGAATTCAAATCTGTTTGTAGAATAGAACTTTCAATACAAAGTTCTGCTTCCTGGAGCAAAATTCAAATTCCTTAATGGTGGTGGAGAACATGCATTGAATTTCAGATTATGTACCAAGTGGTTGTAACAATTGCCATTTTGATGTATTTGATCCATAGCTTTGACTCTGTCCACCACAAGTAACAGTGTGGACTCAGCTGGGGACACAGACTTAAAGAAAAAAATCTGTCTGTATCACTTTAGCTATCCAAGTTTTTAGTGGCATTAAAGGGTCAAGCTTAATTTGAACTGTGGTGGTTCTGAAAGAGGTTCGGCCCAGGGGTTAGACTGCATATTTGGCTAGGCCTTGTGTGCTATTTGCAACAGTAATAAAAACATCACATAAAAGTCATCTAGTCTGTGGAAACTTCCCACAGCTGAGCACAGCTTAATCTTAGCTCTGCTGGGGTTGTGTGGGGCTGTTAGGCATTGGTGTGTATTTTCTCAGTGACCCAGGCCTTTTAATATGTATTAAAGAGGTCATTAATTCTTCACGTGTAAACCCACCTGCTTGCACTATCTTTCCATTTAGGTGTCGATCTTTTGGAATTTAGGAGGAACTTTATCTTCTTGCTTAGTTGTATGAGAGAAGTGTTATGTTATGTATTAGGTACCCAAGAAATATTAGATACTCAAAAAAATATCCAGGCCAATTTGGATCTTAAAAACAGCATCTTCACTTGTCTTCCAGAGATAAAATAAAAATGCTGTGCTGGTAAAATTGCTTGAACCTGATGTGTTGTGTCTGATGGCCAGAGCAGTAGCAAATCTGCTGACAGACTTGAACAGAAAAAAATGTAGTGTTGCTTCAGGGAAATGGCATTTTTGAAGAAATGAAACACGTTATTTAGGGTTTGTGGATGTAATCCAGGCCTTTGAAGTTGGCAAGAAAATCTTAATTAGAAAGAAATGGGAAGATTGAATGCTTCTATGGAGAACCCAACTTTAAGAGGCATGTTTATCATAGATGCAGATGATACATATTGTGCTCTGGCTGCAGCCTTTTTTGACAAAACCAAAGCCTTTAAAGTTACTGGAATGCATCCGTCCCCAAGTTTGTTCAGCATCTAATGAGCAGGCATTAATCATGTAAAACTTGGAGGCAGTTCATAAAAGGACAATGAAGATTATTTAAAGCTTGGAAAATAAAGCCTATGAGGAAAGGTTAAAACCATTTACATTATTAAGTTGGCAAAAAGGATCCAAGGAACGAGGATTTCTAGTCAATGCAAGACTGTTCTTGGTGGTATGGCATGCTTGATGAGAAACTTTCTCCCAGGAATTCTAAAATTTCTCTTTTGTTGGTTTTATTATTTTTATTTTATTTTAAAGATGCGGAGTACAATTCAGGGTTAGGTATACAAATGTTCATTATGCAGGTACCCTTGTTGATGAAGTGTGCCCCCCTTCTCCTGGCAGTTTCCCACTATTGCCAATCCCACCCCCCTCCCCTGGTAGTTTCCCACTACTGCCAATCCCTTTCTTACAGTATTATAATTGTTCAAGCTCCGCTTATGAGTGAGGACACGTGGTACTCAGTTCTTTGTTTCTGTGATAGATCGCTCAGTATTATAGATTCTAAGTCCATTCAAATTGCTGAGAAGTCCATAATTTTGTCCTGTTGGTCTTATCATAAAAATATATTCATGGGAGAAATTAGGAAGCACACATGAGGAAGGAGATTATGTCCTAAAACTTTACTACCCAGAGGGGGCTTATAGAACTGACTTGAAGAGTTTGAATGGAGTGTCTGGGATAAGGGTTTTCTTGGATAGAAATTACCACAGCCTGTTTTTTGCATCATTTTTCATTGTTGGACTTAATTAATGACTTATATATTTATTTATCTAATATATTCTCCTGGTTAGACTGTAAGCTTCACAAAAGTGGGAATTATGTTTGTGTTTTCACCACTGCATTCTCAGAGTCCAACACAGTGCCTAAATCATAAAAGGTACTTTATATTTCATGCACACACGAAGAATATATATGTGTATAATATTTATACAAAAATGGATCACTCTGTTTACAAGGGGAGGACCCCCCCAAACCAGAATTTATTTATAAAAAATTGCGCATTTATTCTTACATGTTAAACTTCAGTCACCTTCAAAGTACTCTCCATTTGGTGCAATACTTCTATGGAGACGCTTTTTCCACTGCTCAAAACAGTTTTTGAGTTCATCAATTTTGAAGCCTTTTAGTGCTTCTGCTGTTTTTTTACTTCCTCCACATCCGCAAAACATTTCCCTTTGAGGATGTGTTTCATCTGGGGAAACAAAAAAAGTCACTGGGAGTGAGATCGGGTGAATAGGGAGGGTGGGGTACGGGGGTCATGATGTTTTTGGTAAAAAACTGAACACTCAGTGTGGTGTGGGCAAGTATGCTCGTAAATCACCCATCATAAAATGGGCAAATGTGTTGAAAGAATCTGGAGAAAAATAATTAACTGAAGCCGAACTTAGCCTCTCACAATAATGCTGGCTGGAACACTGATGCCGATGGATTCTTAGAACAATTACCTAGTGGGGGATCCCTGTACTATAAGGGGACCGCCCCTCCCTCCAAAAGATAATTCTGGTTTTTTTGGTATCATCTATCTATCTATCTATCTATCTATCTATCTATCTATCTATCATTTATCTTTATCTAAGTATACATATTTATCTAAAAAATATATATATTTTTTCCCATTGTGATTTTGGCTAGCTTTGGTGTGATTTGTTATGGCCTTACAAAAGTTCTGAGGCTGAGCTCTTCCTATTTGAGAAGCATGACTGTACTCTAGTTTCTTGACTTTTCCATTTTTCTCCTATTGGCATTTCTGGTTGCTGCTTTGGGATGTTGCTCACTGCTCCCCTTCTTTGTTCTCTGAAGTGTCTGTTCTGGGCACTACAAGTCATTCTAGGACTGCTTTTCTCAACCTATAAATTAAATAAATTTTATGTGTCCGTATATGTGATATGACCCCCTTTGGGACTGGGAGTCCTAGTGGGGCATGGGAGATGCTCCCCCTTTCTTCTTGTTGACACTCACTGATCCTCCTGCAAGGAATTGTGACATTCCAAAAGTTGGAGTTTGGCAGAATGAGTTGAATAAAACTGACTCATCTTAGCCAGCTATCAAGGGCCAAGGTAAATCCTCAGAGTATTTGCACTTGCTATTTCCCCTGCCTGGAACACCCTTCCCTCAGTTATTTTCATGGCTATCATGAGCTATAAAAGGGTCTGAGATTTGACCCCACTTGCAAGCTGCCAAGTTAACCTGCCACAGTGTCATGGATGCTGGCAGAAGACCCGAGACTCCTGGGTCAGAGACAAGTGACTTTATTATTCACAGCAATAGCAGTATTCAGAATATCAGAATTTTTTTTGCTGAACTTTTGCTGGTTCCCTGAGTCCAAATTCTCACAAAGAGATATAAATAGGAGAGGAATGCTGAGATTAGGAAACCCAAAACACCTAAAGTGGGCAGTAAGCATGGCTGTCCTTTCCTCCAGAGGACATTTTTATTATAATGGATAGTATGTAAATCTGCTCTTTACTCAGGAGGGAGGCATCTCTACCTTCATGGAGGTTTGCTATATAGACGTACTTGGAATAGCAATCTAGAACAAAGGCAATCAGTACCTCTGCTCCTAAATTGTGAAAAAATGCAAGAGACCCAGGGAGAATTGTCTCCTAACAAGGACTTTTTATCTTACTGTCTTTGGATATCTGTTCAAATGTCACATTGTCAATGAAGCTCACCCTGAGCATCTTATGACAAATAGCCACTTATGATCACTTATATCAAATAATTAAAATCATCATTAGAATACTAAACTGTGTATACTTAATTTTTTGTTGTTCCTGTTTATAATTAAGCTATATAAAGTGATGGCAGAGACTTTCTCTGTTTTATTCACTGCTGCATCCCCAGAACCTAAGCGCAGTGCCTGGTACACAGTAGATATTCAATAAATATTTGATGAATGAATGAATGATTCAATGTATCACCACCAGTCGAGAAGATTATAAAAAGGTCGATTTGGATAAGGCACAGTGGCTCATGCCTGTAATCCCAGCACTTTGGGAGGCTGAGGCAGGAGGATTTTTGAGCCTAGGAGTTCGAGACCAGCCTAAGCAACATAGTGAGACTCAACTCTACAACATAAATAAATAAATAGATGGATAGATAGATAGATAGATAGATAGATAGATAGATAGATAGCTGGACATAGTCCCAGCTACTCAAGAGGCTGAAGCAGAGGAATTGCCTGAGCCTGGGAGGTCGAGGCTGTGGTGAGCTGTGAGTATACCACTGCTCTCCAGCCTGGGAGACAGAGTGAGACGCTGACTCAAAAAAATAAAAATGGCATATTTGCACTTTCCAAAAATAAAATTATATATATTAAACACGCTTTGTCTCAGTCCATAATCTTCCTGCCCCAGAGTACTGTACTAAGTATCCAATTCTGTTTTGACTACTTGCTTTCTGGCCTTCCCCTGGTACTGGGCTGCCCCTTTGTGCATACTCCCTTGTGTGCTCCTCTCAAGCTTCAAATCCTAGTTCCTTCCCTTGTGATTCTTCATCTGTCACTGCTTTATATCCCAACACAAACAGTGCCAACCCTTTAAAAATCTGTCAATTTGTATACCTAACCCTGCATTATACCCCACATCTTTAAAATAAAAAATTTAAAAAATTTGTGAAAAGAAAAAAAAAAAACAGTCAGTGATGTGCTAAATTGGCTAGCTGAATAAGACTGATTTGTAGTGTTTGCTGATTTCCATGGTGTAAATACTCTCACCATGGCTGATTTCAAGACACCAAAGTTTTAACAACTGGTTTGCAGAATTTCTGAGTATTTTACAATTGACTCTTACAAGCTGGGGCGAGTTGGCTGCAGCACACCATCATAATAAGAAAGTAACAACATACATCAGGGTTACTTTTTTTTTACTTGGCACAATAGCATAAAGGTTTAAAGAAAAAATAATGTCCATGGATCAAGAGAACCCCTAACTCTGAGCTCATTTTCTTATAATTTACCTTACCTCTTATTCCTATATCCGCTAGTACGATGTTTCTCACACCATGGCATGCCTTCTTTTAAGAAGTCCTCTGAAGGACTTCTTAAAACAGGTAACTAACTGCTTTCTCCCACTGAAACTGAGTTTCTGGATAGGTCTAGATGGGTGGGGCCTGAGAATTTGCATCTCTAACAGGTTCATCAGTGAATATGCTGTGAATTCTGGGATCACATTTTGAGAGCCACTGCCCTAGTGGGATCACATGCAGCACATTTTGCTCAAAGTCTGTTTTCAAGTGCTATGTGGAAGAGGTAAGTTTTTGTAAATAAACAAAGAGAGGAAAAGTCACAGAATCAACAACAACAACAACAAAAAAGAAATTCAAAATGTAGTTATAAAAGAACTAACAAATGGGAGTGCTAAGTGACTAAAGCTGATTGCTGCGGGTCTTAGACTGAAAAGTGAGTTTCTGGGTGTGGTTTATAACTGCTATAGCTAATTTTATAATATTGGGTTTCTGAAGGATGAAGTTGAGCTGGAAATGGTTCTGATGAGGACATGACTCTTGAGGCTTGCTGGGTAATCTCTCCTTTAGATGAAACTGAGCACTAGATCACTTATTTAAGGGCCCGCATCTCAAACAACCTTGAAAAAAATTATTTACCCATTACCATGTGGTACTCATGCAAATAAGAGGGCTTGGGCAAAGAGGGAACACTTAGCCTTGATTAGATGGGACATATTAGCTTCCTGAAATTTTCTCACCTGTTTAAGCAGCTCTCAATCACAAATCCTGACAGGATAGACACTCATTGTAGGAAGGATTAACAGGGCACAGCTAAACCCAAAGGGTGTCACACTTATGCTGGATCTTCGGGGCAGCATATGGTTCTCTGTATTCCTTCAAGATTCCAGTTGCAAAGACCCTATATGGTGGCCTCTCCTTCTGCAATTCTCCAGGGGGATGATGCTATAAGACATACTATTCAGAGCCTGGCATCTTTGCAACTGATTTAATACCGGGGCTGGTTAATTCACAGACAACAGGGGAAAACAAGATAGGAAGGTGATTTGACATAGGAGATACTACTGAAACCCCAGTAAAATTTCAATTTTCCTGAGTTCAGCTGTTTTGTTGTTTGCTAAGGGCCAAACTTATCCTTGGCACTCCAACACAGTTTGTTTTGACAAGCTTTATTTGAAAGAGGTAGAGAGGAAAGATAGTTCATTATCAGACATCTTCTAGCACGATAACCTAGAGGAAGAAGAGAGGCCAAACCTCTGCTGGGGTTTCTATGCTCTACTTAGAAAAATCATATGGATTGCTCTAGGGATTTCTCCATGATATCTGCAATTCAATGTGGCCACTTTCCTCCTGGTTGCCTAATGTAATCACCAGCCTTTAGCCCAAAGGATTTCTTTACTCTTTTTTGGAGAAACTGAATGCCAGGGTATTGGAGGATGTTTGGCCTCTAAGAGGAAACTGCTTACCTTTTATCTGAGGGATCTGTAGCTTCCATTATGACATGGACATCTCTCTTTAGGCCAAAGGATCTTCTTGACCAGGGCAGTTTCAGTCATCTTTTAGAATTTAAGTGTTAGCAATGCTACTGGTGTAGGCTTCACAATGCCTGTCCCACCCACTAGTTCTCAAAGTGTGATCCTGGGTTCGGCAGCAGCAGCAGCCCTGGGAACTTGTTAGAAAGGCAAGTTCTTGAGCCCCACCCCAGATCTGCTGCATCAGAAAATCAGGCTGGGGATCCTAATGCATGCCAAAGTTTGAGAACCATAGGCCTAGACAAACTTTATCTCCTGCAGATATTCTGTAGCAGCAGACAGAGGTAGCTTGAGGCATCCTGGGATGAGTTGTTTCTTGGCAGCCATCCTTTGCACTCTTTTTGCATTTTAAATAATGCTCAGTTCTTTCCTGGCATCTCTGCTTAATGATAAAGTGGCACTCTGACTGTTTAAAAGGTAAATGAAGCTGTTTCCTGATAAGTGTAGATGTAAAGGCATATACATAAAGGGAGACAAGCCCTTTAGTATCCATCTTTTAGCTAGATGTGATTGTGTGGCTGGAGCATTCACTCTGATTAACTCTCCCCTCCTCTCCAAATCAGAACATTTCCTACCTATTATTATACACCTTTTACATTAGCTTGGAATCCCAGCCTCTGCTTTGCAGAAGGTTTTGTGACTGCAACACGGTGGCAGGGCCTTGTTTCTGACATGTCCTTTGGATCTAGATTGACTGGAACATATGGAAGTAGCATGGGCATTTAAAGCCAGGGGCTCACCAAGACCCTGGTGAAGGTGTTTTCTCAAAGGTCAGACTACCACACACATTGTGAGTATGAATACACATTGGTGAAATGTAGACCTTGGCTGCAGGCCAAGCCATCCTGGCATTTAGGATACATTTGAGGGTATGCATGACTTTTTTTTCTTATGGTAGTCTAACAGACTAGACATATACAGGTGGTCTCTGACTTATGGTAGTTTGACTTACGATTTTCGCCTTTACAATGGTGTGAACACCAGACTCATTCAGCAGACTTCTTGACTTATGATGGGACTATGTCTGGATAAACCCATGGTAAGTTGAAAATACCATAAGTCAAAAATTTTTGTATATGCATGCACACTTATAAGCACCTACATGCATATGCTCTTGCATGTATACACACACATATACATGCTTATACAAACATACAATACACACATAAACTAATATATGGCCAAATAATAGGCTATTGCATGAATTGGAAGGATGAAATCAAGGTATTCCTTAAACCATTCCTTTCTCTATTTATTTCTTTATTTCCCATTGCCTACTCCTTTCTCTAACATTGTCACATTTGCCTTAAGACAATCATTCCCATTAAAGCACTAATGCCCTTGAGATACACTGTGATGTGGAGTTGGAGAGTGGATTGGGTCATTCAGAACACCAGGCTCTGAGGGCAGAGTGGCTGCAGGAAAGCATTTGAGGATAGAAGCACATTTGGTTGGTTTTTGCCTCTCTCACATTGTGCTCAGGGTTGTCACAGAGTGCAGGGGAGGCCATCTTGTCCTGGTAGCAAGGTCTTTTCTCTGTCTCATAGATTCTTGCCCTTCACCACATCTTTGGACGTGGGTCATTCAAGTAGGGAGTGTACATGGTAGTCACACAGACCCCTGATCTGGCCCCTGCCTGCCTCACCAGCCTTGGCAAGTTCCACTCTCCCCTTTGTTCTCTATATTCCTACATCATGGGCCTTATTTCAGGGTACTACATTTTCCCTTTGCACATGCTGTTTTTTTCCTGCTTGTAATACTCTTCTCACACTCTTGGCCTAGCTATGCTTCACTTACCCTTCAGGCATTAGCTCAAATATCACTTCCTTAGGGTGACTTCACTGGTCTCTTCCAGACTAGGTTTGTATTTCGACTATGTGCTTCATAGTACTTTGTCCCAAATTGTTTAACCCTTATATCCTCAGAGCTTAACACAGTGCTTTAGTACATGGGCTGCGTTATTATTTGCTGTTGAATAAGCAAGTGAGTGTTATGTGAATGGTGAGAGTTGGGAGGAGGGAGAAGGAAACTACATTAGATTTCTTTATTCACCTCCATCCTGGTTAAAATTCATCCCTGGACCCCTAGTATAGAAGCTGTTTAAGGAGATGAAACTGCTACAGTTGGAAAAAGGGGGAAAAAAAAGGGTATTTTCACAGTTCATGTGAATTTCTTTACTTTCTTTCAAATTCCATGGCATGACAAGAATCTCTTATCCTATCAGCCCCGGGGGCTAAATTGTTAGCTTGTGGATCTGTGAAATGTATCTTTCCCATAAGCTCAGTTGCAAAATCGGTACTTTATAAATCTTAGAAATAAACACACACTTTACCTTTTCTGTCTTAGTGGGTGGGAGCACCAAGAACTTCTGGAGATTTGAACATTTCTTTCACAACACTGTGCATGAAGTGGTTTATCATTTTACTTTGAGTTGATGTTCTGGTAATAACATTCACATACCTCGGATAGATGCAATTGTTTAGCTGTCACCCCCAAACTTAGTCATCCCATTGATCTGACATCAGAAAGTACTTATTCTATTGATCTAGTGTCAGATGGGTGGGATAATAGTAATAATGGGTTTTGAATGACATTTTGAGTTGACAGATTATCAAGTCACATTTTCCCACAGCCAAACTGCTGACAGGCTTGGAACTTTTCCTTGCCTACACAGATCCCCTTGACCTTTAACTTCTTGTTACATGTGCTAAATCCAGTACTCATTTAATGGCACTGGGAACATTCCCAATTCAGCTTATTTAAGACGCACAGATGGAGAATCTAGAATTATCTAAACTTAGCTGAGAGCATTACACATAAGAGGTAAACAACGCATATTTGTTGATGGATGAATAAGTGAATTTAAATTTATGGCTTGTGTACTGAGAAAGAGGGTCAGGGATGGTCAGGTGACACTGACCATGGTATCTCAGGCATTCAGAGGTAGACTGTCACAGCAGCTGAGACCAGCCTGTGTCATCATGACAAATATTCCGGGTCAACTGGGACACTGACTAGAATAAGGAGAGTAGGCAGGTCCTTAAGTGGCATGAAATCGGAGGTGCCAGGAAGGAATCCATGCTTGAGGTCTCACACTTAGCCCTTTAGTTCTATGGTTTAAGGACTTGCTTCATGGGTTGTTCCTGGACTAGCAGTATCAGCATCCCCAGGGGGCTTGTGAGAAATGTGTATTTCATGCCTCCACCATAGTCCTACTGAATCAGAATATGCATTTTTAACAAGATCCCCAGGTGATTCTCATTAAAGTTTGAGTAGCACTGGTTTAAGAGTTTCATATCTCTTCAGATGCAAATGTCTTAAAGCAAAATCTTTACTAGGACTGCAGGAGTTTAGATTCCAAGTCTTAGGTTCTTAACCTCCACATCTGAGCTTTATGCTTTAGAAGGTCAGAGTTCTTACCTGTAAGCAACAGAAACATTCTCGGGCTGATCTAATGATTTACTTAGAAACACTATTGCGTAGCTCTCAGAATGACTGAGAAGGACAGGGAAACCAGGCTGAGAAACTGAAACAAGGGCTGCTAGTTAGCTAGGACCTCAGTTTAAACTACATCTAAAACCAGTTTAGTGGGGACAATCCTGCCACCATCACTGAGGCCACAGCTGTTACTGCGCGGCAGTAGCACACTGGAGCCAGCTTTTATCTGCTTGTGAAGGCCAATTGCCTGCCTTTCTTCCCAATTCCACATTCACTGATATCTAGTCCATTTGAAGCATGAAATCAGCTGTGGTGGGAGTTTTTACACCATGGAAATCAGCAAATGCTACAAATCAGGGCTTTTTTTTTTTTTTGAGAGCTGGTTCATCAGCACACCACTGCACTGAGTTCATTGCTGGTACAACTGTCTCTGCTTGCCCTGAATGTTGTTGCTGTAACTGACATTAAGGCGGATCTTTATCTGCCACCCCCTACACCCTCCCAACCCTGCCTTCACCTTTTTTTGGGGTACCACTAGCCTGATGAAAGTGTCCCATGACATGGGTCTAGCTAAGTGTTTCCTGTCTTTGGCTGCATAATGGAATTACCTAGAAAAAATTTAAAATTACTAATGCTTAGCTTCCAATTTCAGAAATTTTGACTTAATTTATTTGGTGAGGAATTATCATAGTGTGGTCCCTGGACCAGCAGCATCAGCATCACTTGGGAACTTGTTAGAAATGCAAATTCTTGGGCTCCACCCCAGACTTACCACATCAGAAACTCTGGAGGTGAGATCCAGTGATCTGTGTTGTAATAAGTTTAGCAGATGGTTCTGATGGACAAAAATTTGAGAACCACTTGTATGAGGGTAAGGTTTGGGAATCTGGACTTTAAAAAAATCCACAGGTCATTCAAAAGTTCAACCAATGCTGAAACCCATAGGCGAATAGTTTATTAAAGGGCCCTGTGCATCTGTCCTCATTTATAGAAATTGTGGCTGGTTAATACAGTGTATAGAGGCATATCCACAGGATGGTGGGCCAAGATTAAATAGGGTCTGAGATTTGCATTTGTGATGATGATCAGTACATTCCAATTTGGACTCTCAGAAGCCAAACATATGGGCCATGCACTGGAACTCTTTTGTAGAATTGTGGGTAGAGTACTCCCAATGGGAAGTGTTTCACCAAGTAGTTTCCAAACACTGTGGCACTTAGGTCAGAACCACCTGGGGTACTGGTTAGAATACAGACTCTCATTCCCCACCTCAACCTGAATCAGATTCTGGAGGATGGGGTGGGTAGAGCCTGGACATCTACCTTTTAATCAAGTTCTCTACACATTTCGCACCACTGAATTAGTCTGGAGGAGGAGGGACTTGGCAATTAATAATTTCAGTAAACCCAAGTGAGGCATATTTGGTCTGGAACTTATTCTTTGGACTGCTCATTAAGCCCTGACAAAAACAAAGATTGGGTATGCTGTAACAAACTACAGAGAAGATAGCAGAAAAGCTGGAAATTCCAGATGAACATTCAACATGCTCCTGCACTTAAAAACAGCAAAAAGCTATATAAACTGGGACTCTTTTAGATCTCTTACCTAAGTGTATTTGACCTTGTGTTATGATAAGAGGGGAGAGAAATGTAAAGAAGCAACTTCATTTTAATTTCAGTTTTTATTGGGTTTACTATAAATGTATCATTAAAGTTTAGATGCTGGCAACTTTTTGATAGTAGTTAAAAACCAGCTGCAAGACTCATCGAAGAAGGTTATATTGGGTAGATCTTCTCATTGTTTTAAAATTAGTAACAATATGGCTCTAATTCCAAAAGAATTGCGTGCTCTCTTTAATGCTTTCTGACAGTGTTGGGAGACAGGTATATTCATCCCCATCTCTCAGTGAGGAAGTCAAGAAATTCAGTAAACTGCCTGGTCTTTTAAGTGGTGGACTCAGGATATGAATGTAGGATTTGTTTGTTTTCAATAAATGTTAAACCAAGAATTTCCTCTTTATGTCATTTTGTGATTGAGAAAAAAGTAACATCGGAAGTTTTTTGTAGCAAGTTGGTGAAATCACACCAAAGGCGGAAACAAAGGCAGAAGATAGATAGTGAAGGTGAGCTAGTTAATCAGAAGGCCAAATGAGGTGATTTTGTTCTTAAGTGATTCAAGCAGAGTCAATAAACCATCAGTGGCTGTAAAAGAGACAAGCTGACAGCTGAGGAAATAATCCTGGATATAGTTTTAATGTTAACTGGCTCCTGGTCTCTGGAGGTGCAATGTCCAAGAAAGTTTCAGGATGAGTTACATCAACTAAGACATGGGGAAGGAATTATGTCTCGATTAATCAGTGATTGGTCACACTTGAAAGGTATGAAAAAATGAATAGTTTTTAAAAAGTGAAGCTTTAAAGTTTGAAAAGTTTTATTTGACATATTGCTTTCACTGTGAGGGAAGTAAGACAAGTATGATTTTTTTTTTCACAGAGAGAGGAAACTGAGGCTTAAGAAGGTTCTGGGATTTACCCAAGAGCATAGAGACAGAGTAGCAGAACTGACTAGAATTTTCTGACTCTCTCTTATACCACAGTATCTAAATAATAATTGTAAATAATTAAATCTTATTATAAATTATTAAATTTTTTTGTAGTAGTTGTTACTTATAATGGTTAATATTTATCTTAGTGATTTAAATAACTGCTTATTGATGTCTGAGTTCCAGCTCACAGATTCTGATTTAGTTGATCTGAGGTATGGCTTGGGATTTAGGACTTTTAAAAGATGATTCTGATGTGCAATAAAGTGAGAACACAGGACTAGAAAACTCTCCCTCTCTTGCTTTATTATCTTGCCCTTGCTCTCTTTTGGGAACATTTTTGGGATCATGAGTCCATAAACAAAGCACCCTCATTAATCTGTTAACAAACAGCAGGCCAGAGAGTAGCCTGGCAAACACACTTATAAATGGGAAACATAAATTTCACACTCAGTCTGACTTGGAGGTTAGCATAATCTTTCATTCATCTGGAGACCTTCCTGAGCCCATCATAGCTAAAGACCAAATGCTGGCTGACTTCCACCATCTTCAATGTGGTTTTTATTTGTTCTCCTAACACCATGACCATTGAGATCTTGTCATAATGAGAGTCCTTAGTGAATGGACTAAGACATTGATCTTGAATTTTTATAAATATGTTTGTGTTTCAGTTTCAACACATGTAAAATGGAGTAACACCACCAACCTCTTAACACTAATGTGGAAGTTAGATGGAATAAGTTTTTATATAGCACCAATAGCCCTCGCTGGCACAAAATGTAGCTCTTTTCTAAGTGCTGGGAATTACATCTTGTCCTCCGGCTTTTTCTCATTAAACTTGAGGGTCAAGTAAGGCATTCAGGAACTGAAACACCCAATCAAAACATAAGCTGTAACTCAAACAAGTGGTTACTGTGTAAAATAACAGTATAAACAGAGCCCAGATTTAACATACATAACATAAATATATATATTTAACATATATGCTAATTGTTCTTCTTTCCAGGAGGAGTATTCAAATATTTGTTGAAAGCCTTACATCCTCGATATGAATTCCATTCAAAGTCTAGATTTATAATAAAAATAATGCCAGGTAAGTTTTTCATTCATTTAGGTTAGAATTAGTCATATAATTGAGCTGTATAGACACAAACTTAGAAGTCTAGTGTTTGTGTTAATGTCTAATTCTTTTCCTTATAGGATTTTTGTCTGTTACAGGAATATCTACTCACAGCTGTCAAGTGATATTTAGTTTAATTCTACTTTAGGTGCATTATTGTTACTGTATTTTTTTAGGTGCTCTTTTTTCTTGGTGAAAGAGAACTGTTTTAAATGTGTGCTTTGAGTATTTGAATAAAATAGAGTTTTCAACTCTTAAAAGTAAGGGCAGAGAGAAATCAAGAAATATTTCCTTTCTGACTTGCATGCTTTTCTTTTGAGACTCCACGGCAGTAAATAAAGAACATTGGAACAACAAAAAAAAAAGCACAACTGCATCATGTCTTGTCACGTTCTGCTCACCCCTACACCTGATTTCAAATGTAAATTGCACAGCATTTAGCGCTAATGAAAATACTCTAGTGAAGGAAATTGTTAAGATTTTCTGGTGCTCCCCTAGGGGTAATATTAAAAACCCCGTTACTAACATCTCACTCTGGGAAGACAAAAATGTGCACTGAGAATACAAAAGCCCTGTTGGCATCTAAATGTGGGCCAATTAATTTGCTGTTATCGACGTGTGGATTTATGAGGAGATGTAAAAGTAGGACCCAGGAAAGCTATTGAGATCCCCGTATTGCGGGACTCCTTGACCCTGGATTTTCAATGCTTGCTTAATCATGGCATTCCGCTTTCTATTTATTTATACAGTTGCTTCAATGAACAAATTAATAATTATACAGCACATTGACAAACATGCCGGGTAATATTTGCCAGATTTTAAATTAATTTAATTCAAGGGCCACTTCATTTACAGGATTCATCCGCACATCAGGCATCAGCTTTACCTCGTTGCTATTCATGCTATACCAAGATTTTTTCATCATTTTCCCCCTTCTTTTCTTCTCTGCAGACAAAGACAGCACAACTTGCCATGCCAAGTAAGTAGACACTAACAGGCAGGTGGAAGACAGATAGATGACAGACAAATAGGAATATAGATAAATGTGCAGATGACATAAATTTAGAAGGAAGGATAATAGCTGTTACTATGATATGTAGAAAACAATTAGATTCCACTAAAAACTTGTATTTATTTTCTCTTTAGCTCCAATTTGCAATTTATCTTCTCTTGTTTCACACCCACATGCCTTCTTCACAATTTACAGACTGGAAATTCAGATGGATAACTTATAGTTCCAGAAATGATCACTCTTCTTGGAAACAGAAAAACCATGTAAAAAGTGGAAGTTCATGGGCTTTGGAAGGCAGGCACAATTCTGGGTTGTTTCATGTATCAGTGAGAGTTGAGTGAAAGTGAATGATGAGATTGGATTGGTCAGTTGCTTTTAGGAAAATTGCAATTGAACCATCAGACATAATTGTATTTGAATTGATAAAATAGTAAAAGTATTTTAATCCAATTGTGGCATATTATCATATATACAATTATGGCTAAAGATGAAACCTTGGCCAATAGGAAGGAATAACACCAAGAAAATTAATGAATCAGTTTTCATGTATATGGCTTCATTACATAAGTCAAGACAGCATGTAAAAAATAACTGAGCCAGAATTTCTGCCATTTATAGACTGGATATCAAAAACATTGTCTTATATTCATGAACAATAATAAAATCTACTGGAGGTAGCTCAAACAAGAGAACCATAAGCCAGACCCCATTTAGCGAGTTTACAAATTATTTTTTATGCTGCTGGCATTCTGATTTTGGGCATTAGCTGGCCATAGATGGCTCACAGGCTTTAAAAATGCATGTAAATCAACTGGAAGTTCATTGTTATGGGAGATCAACATTTTTCCTACATATTGTTCACAAATTGTTATATATCCTGGGTATGGATCAATATCTATCACATGATTATGCTAAGATTGGTAACCATTTTGAGTGAAACCATCACAGGATATGGTGCTTAATAATACCTACTGCTGAAAGCACAGACATAGATTAGTATTGTGTACATATGTGTGTGTGCATACTACACTATCAAGAGATATTTCATTTTTCTCATGAATATGTTTATTCATTACAGTTGGTTTAGGTTGTACATGTGGGGGAGGGGTGGGGAAACCCACAGAATGATGTTGATAAAGATAAATCTTTTATCCTGGGGGAGATAAATATTAAACCTAGGATTATATTACAGAATCAGAGAACACTGCATATGTGTATAGCTGATTGTCTGTCTGGAGAAAATTATTCTTAGAATACTATTTTTTCATTTTCTAAGCAGAGAAGGATATTTAGGTACAATGCTATAAGGTGGCTCTTTTTTTTTTTTTTTTAATGGAGCAACCATTTAGAGAAAATCAAGCAAAGACTAGGCAGATAATTTTAGTGCAGGCAGGCTTTTGCTTCAGTACCCGAGATAATTGTCTCAATCTCCTTTTTACTCTGCAGGGTCACAGATGTCAAAAGGCATTCCCACATGCAAGTGGAAATTGTGCAATACATTGCCCAGAAATTATGTGTCTTTTATTTAAAAAAAATCAGGTAGACCTATATGCCATAATAATTATAAGAATTATACTAGCATTTATTTGGTTATATTAATATGCTATTTGTATTAACTAGTTTTACTAATTACCTAATTACTGCCCGCTAGGGTAATTACTCATCTTGATTAAATGAATGTTGAAAGGTGAATTCATAGGCATGAATTTGGTAATCATTTTCCTATCTAGAATAATAATGCTGAGGGCAGATGCTCAATCCATTTAATACACTCATTGATTGTAGAGCTAGAAGGAGATTATAAGGTATAGTTCATAAAACTAGTGTAACTAAATAGGAGATTGAAGCAAATAGGTATACATTAGAAGCACTTAGTGGTGTTTCCTTGATAAAAAAAGGAGCATTAAAATGGATGATTTGAAAGTCACTTTTATAAAGGTGTAGTGGAAAAAGCAAAGACGTTGACACTAGATGGACTTGAGTTTGTATCTGAACTTCATGTGGTTTGGAGAAAGCAACCTTATCTCTTGAATCTCATTTTCCTAATCTGTACAATGCGAATATCATATTAAATATTAACTTCTAGTGTTATTTTTTGAGGAGTGAATTAAACAATGTTTGCAAAGTGTCTGGACCTGAGGAAGCCTCTTTTACATCTACTATGTTCTAGTTTTGGGTTTTGTAATCTTGGCATATTGTTTAACTCTTAATAATAAATCAAACTTTGAAATAGAAGTTATTAGAATGACTGGTAATATTAAGAAGAGAGGATTCTTATAACAAGTTTGCCTTAACTGCTTAACTCTAGTATTAGCAGCCCTAAAATTTACGAGTTCTATAAGACAGCTATAAATTTCAACATAGGTGCCACCTGTGTGAATATAAGCATCACGAAGGCAGAGATTTGGTGCCTTTTTTTAAAACTATATTTTCAGAAGTTGTAAACTTGGTACAGTCCACTTAAAAATATTTATTCAACGAATAAAGGAATTAATGGATGAATATCTGTCTAGACGTTTATGTAATAAATGTGTCATATCATTTGTATTCTCCATGGCTCTGAAGGTCACTTTGGGGAGTGCATCCATGTTCCTAGGACAATGAGACATTATCTCTGTTGGCAACTTTTGCACATGTTAGCAGCTGCAATGTACTGGTGTGGTTCACATTGAGTAGCTCTTATCAACATAATGTTCAAGGTGATAATGAAATACATCTTGTTTCCCTCCTGTCACCACAGGTATGCAATTTATTTTGCACTCCAGTTTCTCTGTGCCTCCAGTCTGCTACTGTTGGCCAGCATGGCTGATGCTGAGACCAGACCAAAGACAGGGACCCATTCATCCCAGAGGAGAGGTCAGACGAGCATTTCTGGTGCAAGGGCTCTCTGCCACATTAAAGGGCTAGGTGTGGGGACTCAAAGGAGAGTAAGACAAAATCACTCCTTAAAGGAGTCCAGTGGACAAGATAAACAACCAAATGAGTGATTGCAACAGTGCAATAGATGTTCATGAGAACTGTGCAGGCACAGAAGGGGACCTTGACCCACACTTCCTGCAGATGCATCAGTAACTGTAACATACTCATGGTGATGGTGCAAAGTTAACTGTACACCACCAATGGTGATGGCACATCAACAATTGCAGATATCATCATTCACACTGACAGATGGAAATTGGAATAAAACAAATTGGTGGGGAGGGGCCCTTGGATCCTTTGTGAATGAAGTTTTTCTTTGAGGAAGCAAGTGTTTTAAATAGCATGATATTACTTAGGGTATTTTGTGGGGATAGGGTTGCACATGACGTTTCAGTGACACACAGATTCTGAAGAGAGGTAGTTGTGCCTGCACAGTCCCCTGAATTCTTGTCCCACAAAAAGTCAGAAAGGGCCTTTAGTTTATAGGTCAGAAACACTGCTGGTTGTTAGGTTCTCACTTAACCTACTAAACTGTGCTCAGTCTTTGCTTCCAACTTTCACACAGACAAACAAATAAGCAGAATAGGACCTTGCATTTTATACAGCACAAGCAGAAGATGAAGAATTATTTTATTCTTTTTCCCCAAGAGCTTTTAGGTAAGATTCCAATCATTTCTAATACCATTTAAAAGCCCTTTAGAGAACAGCCTTCTCTCCCGATAATTGACAGCCAAGACAACACCATGGGGGAAAGGAGGTGGAGAGGGACTGAGGTGTAGATGTACTCGACTGAAAAGCCTCTAAATTATCTTGTCAAAAAATTATAGCAACACCATTTTAAATGCTTTTCCTCCTATAATGCCCTTTCCTTCAATCCTACTGTTTCCACTTTTGTTTGGTTTGTGTGCTTCACCTATAAGATGATGTTATGTTGTGTTTTGGGGGTCAATTCTTACAATGTCAAACGAGGATCCCAACACTCCAGGCAGAGTGTTGGCTGGTAGTGAAGAGACAGTCTGTGGATTCCTGTTAGCTATTTACGGGCATTCACGAACTCTTCTCTAACCATACTGAGTTGTTATTGTGTGCTGAAAGTACTTTGAGCTTATAAAGCCGTCCTGATTTGAATTCTCTAAGTATGCTTTCCTTGAAGCATTCACTTGGAAAATCTGAGGATGCCAGAAAAACAGGTAAATTAAGGCAGGAGGTGTTTTGAAATTCACTGCATTTGGAGACGATCTGACAGTAGCTAAGAAGTCGAGGCACTCTTCAGTTAAGAATGAGCATCCTCATAGGGGGATTTCCAAAAGAAGCCATTTCCACACTCAGCAAGTGAGTAGAAATGTTGCAATTAGTAGGACCTTTAAGTCAAAGCATTAAGGACAGGAAGGACCTAAGAGACTCAGGATGCTACTACCTGGTTTTTCACATCCTTGGAGACCCTAAAATGCAGATACTATTAGAATCTACTGATGAGAGTCCTGTAGACTTAGTGTCAACCTCAGGAACACTCTGGTTAAGGTTTTCTGCATTTGTCCATCAGTTAATCTGTCCAGCCATTCATCTGTCTATCTACTCACTCATGAAACATTGAGTATCTACAATGTAGCAGGTTTTGTGCTAGGTACTAGATGCTCTGGGATTTAGAGGTTTATAATTTAGAGGTTCAAGGGCACCACACATTTGTTTGTTGCCAACAGAAATTCAGAACTTCCAGTCTTGGCTGATTCCTTAATGCCTCTTGTCAGTCCTTTGACTTATTGGTATACTTTTCTACCAGAGCCATTCTCATCCTTCTTCACTCTCTGAGCCCACTCCCAATCTCTGAGCTTGCATATTTTTGGCAAACCACCATAAAATTCACCCTTCCCTCCTGCATTCTTGAGAAAATCCAGGTCAAGAGGTTTGTGGCAGAGACTGGTTAGTTATTCCCCAAACCATTTCTCTTTTCCTACTGGGAACACATTTTTCAACTTTGTTTACGGTCTGCTGTGGTCATATGACTGAATTCTAGTCAATCTAATATGGGCAAAAGTGATATATTTCACTGTCATGTCTGATTAATAAAATCATTCCAAGCTTGATCTTCGATTTCCCCTCTCCCCATCTTCTAGTGAAATAGAGAGGACTCCTAAGAACCTAGAAGAGGGCCAAGCCGTAAAATGGAAGAAGACTGGATCCTCCAGTCACTGCTTGGAGGAGAGCTGTTTGACACCTGTCTTGGAAGGGAAATAAACATTTATTGTGTCTAGCCACTGATATTTTTGGACTATTTTTTGTAGCACTCAACATACCCTACCTTGACTAATTCAAGATATGACCTCACTTAATTTTTTCCCACATATCCTCTCAGTTCACTCATTTATAAGTCTTTTCCCCCATCTCTTTCTGTACTAGAATTTAAACTACACAAGGGGAAATTTTGCTGTTTTGTTCACTGGTGTATCACAAGTACTTAAAACAGTGCCTGGCATACAGTGGGTGCCCAATAAGTATTTACTGAAAGAGTGTGTATATCCAAGAATATAATTTCTTCTCCATAAGGCTACCTCTATCTTTTCTGGATCTTCCCATATTCTTTCTCTGTATCATATTTCTTTTACTTCTTCCTTTCTTTTGTCTCTATTCCCTCAGCACTTGGTCTCTTCCATCCTAAAAACATTCTCCCTAGACCTTATATATACATTTTTTTCCTAGCAGTTACCCTATATATCTGCCTCTCCCTGCATGCTGTACTTTATTTTATTTTTGAGTAAGGGTCTCACTCTGTCACCCAGGCTGGAGTGCAGTTGCATAATCACGGTTAACGCAGCCTCGATCTCCTGGGCTCAGGTGATCCTTCTGCCTCAGCTTTCCAAGTAGCTGGAACTACAGATGCATGCCACCATGCCCAGCTAATTTATTTATTTATTAATTATAGAGACAAGGTCTCGTCATGTTGCACAGGCTGGTCTTGAATTCCTGGGCTCAGGCAATCCTCCCTCCTTGGCCTCCCTAAATGCTGGGATTACAGCCATGAGCCACCGCGCCTGGTTGTACTTATTTATGTTTTTTTAAGTCTACAACAATGGTCTCCACCTTTTTATCTCCTAGTCACTTTGCAAGATACTGCAGCTCACTGAAACTGTCAGCACCATTCTTTACTTTCTCCTGCTCAACTCTATTTTGTAGGGAACAACTGCCATTGACCTCTGGCTTCCAGGTAGGTTTAGCCTACGGGGTGATTGGAAGGAAGGAGGAGAAGAGAAGTCAGGGGATTTCTCCCTTTCTCTCCATCTTCTTCAGATGTTATCTCTGGTGGTGACTGTGTCTTCTTTTTGACCCCAGCTCCCTCACAGAGCCCCTTCTTCTGTGGCATAAGTTACTGTAGGACAATCCCACAGTGCTCCAACTTTAGCTGGGGTGACTCCAGATCTGGGCTAAGATAATACCACTCCTCTCATTGTCCTGCAGCCCTAGGGATGATGGTGGCTTTTTGTTGTTGATAATATCTGGGTTGGCTTATCATCCCTATCTGACTTTTTCGTCACTTGTGGAAATATTTTCTTGTATTATATTCTCTTTGTTTAAAATACCTTGTACTATGGACTGAATTGTGTCCCTCTGCCCAAACCTATATGTAGTAGCCTTAACCCCTGATGTTTTGGTATTTGCATGTGGGGCCTTTGAGAGGTAATTAGGTTTAGGGGAAGTCATGAGAGTGGGGCCTGCATGAGGGGATTAGCACCCTAATAAAAAAAGTCACTAGAGAGCTTTCTTCTCTCTCTCCCTCTCCCTCTTCCACTCCTCTTGCTCCTTCCCTCCCTTCTTCCTTCCTCTTCCCTTCTCTCTCTGTCTCACCAGAACTTGACTATGCTGTCACCCCGATCTTGGACTTCCAGCCTTCGAAACTGTGAGAAAATAAATTTTTGTTGTTTAAAAACCACCCAATCTATGGTATTTTGTTATGACAACCTGAACTAATACACTTGGAGTGGCTTAATTTTCAGTTTTTACTTTATTTTACTGCATTTAACCTTGTAGAAAACTATTTTTAACCTTGTTACAGTCTCTCTCTCTGGCTTCTGTGTTGTCACTCTCTCTTGGTTCTTTTTTATCTCTCAGATCATTTCTTCTCACCTTTCCTCTGGCTTTTCCTCCTTTACTCTGTCTTAAATTTCTCAGGGTTTTAACCTTCTCACTTTACATATTCTCCTTGGGACACCTTGTCAGATTCAATGGCATTAATGAAGTGATTCTCAAATCTAAACTTCAGTTCAGGTCACTTTACTGAGTTCTAGACCTATATATCCAACTATCTTCTAGATATTTCTCTCTGGATATTGAACTTGACGTATGCAAAATACTCACTAGGCTGTCCTTTAAGCCTTCACTATCTGTGTTTCCTCTCCTTGTGAATGAAATATCAGAAAAGCCAGAACCCAAAAGTTATATATGGATTTTGATTCTCCTACCCCATCCAACTGTATTCTCTTTTTTCATCTTATTTTAGACTCAGGGAGTACACATGCATGTTTGTGATATGGACATATTGTATAGTCGTGGAGGTTGGGTCTCAGGTGCCCCATTCCCCAGATAGTGAACATTGTACCCCATAGGTTATTTCTGAACCCTAACTCTCCTCTCTCCCCCTTATTGGTGTCCCCAGTATCTATTATTTCCTCCTTTGTTACCATTTAACTCCCACATATGAGTGAGAACATGCCCACCTAACTATATTCTAATGGACTTTACTTCTAATGGTGTTGCTCAAGGCTTTTTTTTGTTCTGTATCTCCATTGCTAATGATTTAGTTCAAATACACATCTTTCCTTGCTTTTACTATGGTACAAAACTGTTTTTTTTTTTTGAGTTGGAGTCTCACTCTGTCGCCCAGACTGGAGTGTAGTGGCCGCTCCCGGCCACTGCAGCCTCGACCTGCTGGACTCCAGCGATCCTTCCGCCACAGCCTTCCAAGTAGCTGGACCTAAAGGCGTGCGCTACCACGCCCGGCTGATTTTTTGATTTATTGTAGAGATGAGGTCTCGCTGCCCAGGCGGGTCTCGAACCCGCAGGCTCAGGCAATCCACTCACCTAAGCCTCCCAAAGGCGCGGGATTACAGGCTAAGCCACCGGGCCGGCAAAACTGTTTTGTTTTATATGCTTCCACTTTCGCCTCACCTCTCCATCCATGCTCCATATTGTCTCCAGATTTATTTTTCTTAAAAACAAATCTGATCATGGTATTTCTTCATATAAAACCATTCAAAAGTTTCCCACTGCCTCATGAATAGTCATGAGTAGCAAACAGAGTTTTTCAGCACCAGTTTTCTTGGTTACTGAAATTATTATATCTCCTATCACCTCCTTCAACAATTAGGGTCTGTGCTGTGCATTTGGGGATCCTGGCTTTTCCTGTCTTGTAGATTCACTCTTCTCTAGGTCTCTGGTGTCCTTCTCATTCAGCCAGATGGTGGATGGGGAAACAGGAAGAGAATTGAGAGTGAGAGGCTTTTTTTAAGAGCCAGGTTTGGAAGTGGCACACACCCTTCTGCTTACATTCAGAACTCAGTCATGTAGCAAATCTAACTGCAATCTGCAAGAGAGGATTAAAAATTTAATCTGATCATGCTCTCCCACAAAGAAGAGGAACACTGGCAGTTACTGTCACAGTGAACAAAAGAGAACCCATCTTTGTCATTTCATCATTTAAAAATTAGTTCAGAAGTCACTTTTCCCAATCTTTCCAGCCCTAGCTGGAAACTCTATTCTTTGTAACCCAATTCTGCCTTATTTGCCTCTCTTGTGGTCCTTACCAGGCTGTTTCACGTTTTTCTTTATATGATTGGTAGTGAGGAACTTGAGTGACTTGAGGACAGGGACAATGTTTTACTCTTTAGAGTATCTTTGGCACCTAACACAGTGCCTGGACCATAGTTGATATTAAAAAAAATACTTAACTAAATTATTGAATGAATTCATTGTAATTTTTGAAAAATATTTGTAATTTGCTTCAACAGTAGATATCTATGTGAATACATTTTGCTAATTTCCATCAAGTCTCTTTTGATTTTGTTTTCATATTAAGTCCTCCACTGGGGCATCATAGCCCATCAAGATAATATGATTCTTCCCACCGTAGATCACTCAATAATTAGTTTTCAGGGCTAAAGGGTAAATGCAAACACATTTTATCATTCAGGCAAGATAACAGACATTAATAAAGGCAGCTGTTGTCAGTTGAGTAAGGAAAGCACTGGGTTCAAAGGAGGCATCAACACAAGCACAGTTCTGAGTGGAGATCAACACTGATGAATCGGGCCTTGTCTGGTGCTCAGTTCACATGGCCCGCAGTGGCCACCATGAGGCCAGTGAGGATGGCAGCTAGAGGAAATAATCAGTGATTCTGCATGGGCCACAAGTACTCTGGGTGCTTTGTTTGTAAGAGTGATTCATCCAGTGCTCTTCAAAGGACCTTTTCTTGTATTCTGAGCCAGGGGCACATCTTAATGTAGAGAATTAAATTGTTCTCTAATTGCTCACTGTGCATAATCTTTTCCAGGCTGAAAGGTTGGAAGTATGTCTATAAAGTGTCTTCATAAAATGTTCGCCTTTGTAAAACTTTGGCCGTTTAGCCTGATAGACGCTGAGGACACATAGGGACTTTCGAAATCACTTGGTCCAGTGATCTTCAACTTCAGACGTCAAGGATTCAGCAGAGGTGGCTTGGGGGTGGAGGAGTGGGGGGAAAGGGATGGTGATGGTAAGTGGATCTGGCCTGCCTGTCCAGATTCAGCCATAGCAGCTGCCTTTTGATGACTTTGGAATATTGGGGTTCTGGAAACTCTTTTTGGTTTCACTGTTAAAAATATGTGAAAACCTACTGATTTTATAATCCCATATTTTACAGATAAGGAAACTGAAGATAAATGAATTAAAGTCACATAGCTAGTTAGTAGTGGAGAGTGGTGGAAGCTGAATTCTCTATTTCTCCCAACTAGTGACTTTCCGCGGAGGTGCAATGATTCTCTAACAGGCACTTAGAAGCAAATAAATTTATTTTAGGATGACTGTATTACAAATTTATACACAATATATTCTGATTTCAGATCATGGGCACATAACACACAGCTATTCTAGAAAAAAGAAAAAAAAGTTATACCCAATGATGAGCAGCATTTACGTCTTTAGCAACCATGAGAAGAAAATTTGATTTGCTTTTAAATGCCCCTTAGAGATTGTATTGAACACCCTAAGCTATGAAACTTAAGAAGATGACGACTGTAGAACTTTACAAAGCCCTGCTACTTCTGTCTCCCATTATGGAGAATATGGCTCAGTTCAATAAATGCCCATTTGCTGCACCCAGAAATCAATTAAGAATAAGAAGCAAGTATGCAGATGCCAGGGGCTGAAGGAGGGAGATGTCATTCTGCTTTTGTCCTTTTTGTCTTCAGAGAAGTGCTGTCTTCAGCAATTAGCCACAAGGTGGCCGCAGCTCATCCCTTCACCTGTGCAGAAACGCTTCCGCTCCCCCCTCCCCCACTTTTTTCACGTGAGGGGAATTTTAAGCACGTTAAGCAGTGTTTTTGGAAGACAAGAATACATATGATTTCATCTTTAATCAGTGAATTTATGTTTTTTATGAAAGAGCTGAATGGAAAGCAATGGATAATATTTTCAGCTGAAAACGAATATAGCAAGGCTCTTGTAAAAAAAAAAAAAGCTCACAGGCAGTTTTATTGGCTGTCTTTTTTTTTTTATCCTGAAATGAAAGGAGATGATGCTGATATCTTAAGTGAGATCGTATACAACATGAAATAATTCTGTGGGTTTTTTCCCTAAGTGGACACTGGTAAAGGATATATTGTGGGACAGGCAAATTTAGCTCTAGCAATGTAATCAATTTCTCATTTGGAAATTGTTAATCTCTACAGAACTTTAATTCAGTCTGCTTAGGGTAATGGTAGTGATGTGATCACTGGTGTCTGACAGACGTAGGTGCAAATCCTTGTTTATAAATGCTAGCACTGAAGATTATTTAACTTTTTAAAGCTGCCTCAGTTTTATTGTCTGTGAAATGGAATAAGAATTCTTTGCTTGGGCGGGCTCGGTGGCTCAGCCTGTAATTCCAGCACTTTGGGAAACCGAGGAAAGTGGATTGCCTGAGCCTGCGGGTTTGAGACCAGCCTGGGCAACACCTCGTCTCTACAATAAATAAAAAATTATCCAGGCGTAGTAGTTCACACTTGTAGTTTCGGCTACTTGGAAGGCTGAGGCGGAAGAGTCTCCGGAGCCAAGCAGGTCAATGCTGGGGTGGCCGTGAGCATGCCACTGCACTCCAGCCTGGGTGATGGAGTGAGATTCCAACTCAAAAAAAAAAAAAAAAAAGAATTCCTTTCTTACAGTTGTTAGAGATTAAATTGATAATATATATGAAAGCTTGAAGCATACTGCAGCCATTTAATAACTGTGAGTTCTTTCTTTGAGTACACAACAGCAGTTTCAGGTCTGGTTATTTAAATAAAGGCATTCTACATAGGGCCTATATCAAATAAATCACTGTGTGTATGAAAATAAGACCCAAGAGAGTTAGATCTTCTGGGCTTTTCTTTCATGTATACTGAGGTATGAAGACCCTGTGTGTATGGCAGTGTAACAACTTTATTTCAGCTCCTTCTCATGAGATAAAATGAAATTACAGCTAAGGGTGCAAAACACACACACACACACACACACACACACACACAATTGATCTGGAGAAAAAACTGGATAATTTTTCTAGAGGAAGAGCCAACCAAGATTCAGTGTGAGGGATATGGGTGGGGAGGGAAGTGTTTACCAGACGGCAGACGGCCAGGTATCACTGTCACCAAAACCATTGTCTGGTCGCTGAATGAAGAACCAACACAAGAAAATGGTTTCTAAAAGTAGGACACATTAAATAAATAATAATAGAAGTAGGGCACATTTTTGTTGAAGGGAATAGTATTGGGATGCCATAGGAAATTGCCATTTTGAAGGCCAAAATTTGTCCAATATTGGCAATTTCAAATGATTCAACCTAACATTTTGTCCATTAGGAAGACAAATATTGGAACAAGTTGCTACGGGGAGGTGTGGGACCTTATTCCTGAAAATATTTGATAAGAGTCTAGACAATTATTTGTCCTGGGTTATTTAGACATTGTGTTTTTTGAAGGCAGGGGGTGAGCGAGATAATCTGTCAGATTAATTTACCTGTCTCCTTGAGGGAACACCTCTGTTGTAAGATGCTAATGGAAACTGTGGGTTATGGAAAAAAAATCCATCAGAATTTTCTGTCTCCACTGCTCTTTGAGGGCGCATTTCATTAGATCTGGGTTTTTCAACCTTGGCACTAATCACATGGGGGGATAATTCTTGTTGCGGGG
The DNA here is from genome assembly GCF_000164805.1 of Carlito syrichta. NCBI lineage: Eukaryota > Metazoa > Chordata > Mammalia > Primates > Tarsiidae > Carlito > Carlito syrichta. The sequence goes on along the minus strand of NW_007250925.1, from coordinate 153,956 downwards.
ACTGTCCTGTGCATTGCAGGATGTTCAGCAGCAACCTTGGCCTTGACCCACCAGATGCCAGTAGCATTCTTCTACTCTGTTGTAAAACACAAAAATGTCTCCAAAAAATTGCCAAATGTTTCCTGGGGGCAAAATCAAGCTCAGTCAAGAACCACTGCTATAGATAGCAGTCCCCAAACTTAGAACTTGTCTAATCTGTTTTGGAAAAATGTTAGGCCTGATAGTCTGCCTGCCTATTACCTTTTCCCACCCTGTCATCCACCCCTTGGCTGCTCTTAGGCATTTTCATTGAGGCCACATGCTTATAGACTTCAAAATGCTTGGAGATTCTTCCATCCTTTTTAAGGAATGCTTGCTTGAGCTTTTGGGAAGACTTAAACTTCCACTGACAAATCTGGTCACCACCATTGTTGTCACTGTAATCTATTATATATTGCATTCTGAGGCTCTGAGACAAGGCTTTATTATTTGTTCCTGCTTGTCATCTGTGTAATGTGAACCTGATCAGTCTAGTCACCACTGTGGCATTTAGTGGTGTAGTCTCCTCTAGCTGTACCCACAAAAGTTCCATGCACAGGCATAGAACTGAGGGAGAATCTGCTTATAAGTTGCATACATGTACACAGATTCTGTGGTGTTCTCGGACAATTTAAATCTTTATAGTTCCTATCTTGAGGCTTGAACTGTCCTGAGCATTCCCTCTCCTTCGCTGGCCCAAGTAGACTTAAATTATCTAGACAGTTAGATGTCTCTGTTGCTGAGCCCTGGGGAGGAGAGGGTCATGTGCTCCCAAGCAACTGAAAGCCTCTTTTATTGTCCCTCCCAGCTGGAGTTGACACAATGCTTTCTTTTTTCTCCCACTGAAGATCCCTCATTCACCTTCCAGGTTCAGGAGAAGATGGGCTTAGAGTAGCTTAGAGGCTGTGTGGCTTAAAGTTGTTGAAGGGATATATAGACTTCTTGGGGCATCTGCCTGTGTATGCTGAGGACTGAGGGAGGTCCAGGGGTCAAGTTCAGTGATGACCCCGTGGTGACTGCTGCCACTATGAATGGAAGAGAACACAGCTTCTCTTCCTCACTGTCTCCCAGGGGCACCCCATCTACTGAGGGTGGTGAGGGGAAGTGTTACTTGCACCAAGCCAGCACAGAGGGTGAGCAGAGACCGTGAAAAGGGCTGGCTGCTGATTATTTTTCTGTGCTGCTGAAATAAAGGCAATTTCTGTGCACTGTGCAAAACATAGTAGTGTTGACAGCTGAGAATATATGCGTGAATACTTTGAAGACAGCAGAACACCGTAACAGGAAGAGTCAAACCTTCTTTTAGAGGTCATTTATGTGGTAATCTTGAATGATGTCCTCCCACACTGCTTCACCTTTTACATCCAAGGTTCCCAGCCCTGTCTGCACATTTAAATCATCTGGAGAAGTGGTAAATAATTTGGATGCCTGGTCCCCACCTCACTCTACTTAAATCTGAATCTCTGGTGATGGGCCAGCCTGGGAATTCATAGTTTTAAAGTTTCTCAACTGATTGTGATGTGCAGCCAGAGTTAAAGCTTTTTTTTTTTTTAAACCAACTCCACAAGATTTCTTTATTTCTCTTGGTCAGTGATTCTTCCACTTGAGCATGTGTCAGAATCCCCTGAAGTGCTTCTTAAAACCATTGCTGGCCCATATCACCAGAGCTTTTTATTCAGTAGGTATGGGGATAAGGCTATAGAATTTGCATCTCTAACAAGCTCCCAGGTGTTGCTGATGCTGCTAGTCCTGGGATCACACTTTGAGATGACTACTCTGCTACATCAACTTTGATGGATTCTTGCATTAAGAATTTCTCTTGACACCATTCTTTCTTCTTGGTTTTCATCACTACTATATTTTTCTCCTATTTCTTTCTCTTTTGCAGTGTTAAACCCTTTCCTTTTAATTCTCATTCATTTATTCATTCATCTAGAGAAAAATCCAAGGCACCTGATACATGCTTGGGGCAGTTTTCCTGTCTTTTTCATTCCACTTAAGCCTCTTCTTTTCAGCCATAGGCACTATTGACGATACCTTTTTTTGCCGTCTCCATTGCTCTTTTTGGTTTTGTTTTTGCTTTTGGAGGTTGATTTTTGACATTGGCATGCATTTCAATTTGTTGCTCATAGTTACCTACTGAGTTTAGGATTTTTGTATTTCTTCAGAGGCGTATTTGGTTCCTTTATCTCTTTTCACTTAGGGGCTGTACATGTGTGCTCTTTGCAAGGAAAAAGTGGACACAGAATGATGGTCTGTAGTCAACCAACAATGCTGGAAGGGGAAATATTTCTGAAATGTACATTAGGTCTTCCTTTTTCTAGATCCTTTGCTCTTAGACATGGAAAGGCAGATGGGGATGGGTAAGAGTGGAAGCACTTGTTCTAATTTGTGATGCTCTTACTTCTTTGTTTCTCTACTCAACTCATTGATTCTCATGAGTCAGGGATCCATTTATTTATTTATGTATATATCAATATTTTTTATTTTGATATTGTGGGGTACAGTTAAGGGTTAGGTATACAAATATGCTTCGTTCAGGCACCCTTGTTGATAAGGGGTGTTTCCCCGTCCCCAGACAGATATTACTACCATTAATCCCACCTCCCTTCCCCTCTCCCCCATAGTTTCCCACCACTGTCAGTCATTTCTTATAGTATTACGATGGATGTTCAGGGTCCACTGTATGAGTGAGAATATGTGATACTCAGATCTTTGTTTCTGTGAGAGGTCACTCAGTATTATAGAATCTAGTTCCAACCAGGTTGCTGCGAAATTCATGATTTTGTTCTTTTTTATGGCTGCTTAGTATGCCATCGTGTATATGTACCACATTTTAAAAATCCCAGTCCTCTTTTGATGGACAGCATGGTTGATTCCAGGTTCTTGCTATTGTGAACAATGTTGCGATAAACATACGTGTGCAGGTATCTTTTTTATAGAGTGATTTGAGTTCTTCAGGGTATATTCCCAGTAGGGGGATTGCAGGGTCATATGGGAGGTTGATATTTACAGCTTTTAGGAATTGCCACACTGTTTTCCACAGAGGGTGCACTAGTTTGCACTCCCACCAACAGTGTAGAAGTGTTCCCTTTTCGCCACACCCTCTCCAGCAACTGTTATTTTTTGAGTTATTGATAATTGCCATTCTGACTAGAGTTAGGTGGTATCTCAGTGTGGTTTTGATTTGCATCTCCTTGATGATTAGTGAGGTTGAACATTTCTTCATGTGTCTGTTGGCTGCTCGGATTTCTTCCTTTGAGAAGTGTCTGTTCATATCTTTTGCCCACTTTATAATGGGGTTGTTTGTTTTTGTCTTTTCAGCACGCTTGAGTTCCTTGTAGATCCAAGATGTTAAGCTTTTGTTGGACCTGGAGTTGGCAAATACTTTTTCCCAGTCTGTGGGTTGTCTCCCTGCTCTCTTGATGGTTTCTTTGGCTTTGCAGAAGCTTGTCAGTTTAATGAGGTCCCATTTGTCTATCTTTTCTCTTATGGCCTGTGGGTTTTGGGTTTTGTTCAGGAATTGGATGCCAGTTCCAATTCCATAAGGGTATGTCCTGCATTTTCTAAGGTTCTTATGGTTTGAGGTTTTACATTTAGGTTTCTGATCCATTTAGAGTTAATTTTTGTGTATGGGGGTAGATAGGGGTCCGGTTTGAGTCTTCTGCATGTGGTCAGCCAGTTTTCCCAGCACCATTTACTGAATAGGTTCTCCTCTCCCCAGTGGTAGGTGGTGGAGGCTTTGTCGAAGATGAGTTGGTTGAGAAATTGAGGTTTTGCTTCTGGAATCCCATTTCTATTCCATTCGTCTATATGCCTGTTCCTGTACCAATATCAAGCTGTTTTGATGATTGTAGCTTTATAGTAAAGTTTGAAGTCTGGTAATGTGATACCTCCTGCTTTGTTTTTTTTGCTGAGGATTGTTCTGGCTATTCTTGGTTGTTTGTGTTTCGATATGAATTCCTGTATTGTTTTTTCTAGGTGAGAAGAATGTTGCTGGTAATTTGATGGGTATTGCATTAAATCTGTAGATTGCCTTAGGTAGGATGGACTTCTTCACAATGTTGATTCTTCCAATCCATGAGCATGAGATATTTTTCCACTTGTTTGTGTCATCTTTGATTTCTTTGAGCAGTGTTTTGTAGTTTTCATTGTAAAGGTCTTTCACGTTTCTGGTTAGGAAGATGCCAAGGTATTTCATTTTCTTTTTTGGTGGCTATTGTGAATGGAATTGTGCTTTTTATTTGAGTTTCTGTTTGTTTACTATTGGTGAAAAGAAATGCGATTGTCTTTTGCACATTTATTTTATAACCTGAGACTTTGCCAAAGTCCTTTATCAGTGTAAGGAGGTTTTTGACAGATTCTCTTGGGTTTTCAAGGTACACGATCATGTCATCTGCACAGAAATAACTTGACTTCCTCTTTTCCTATTTGGATAGCCCTGATTGCCTTCTCCTCTCTGATTGCTCTAGCCAGGACTTCCAATACTATATTGAACAGGAGGGGTGAGAGTGGGTATCCTTGTCTTGTTCCAGTTTTCAGGGGAAATGGTTCCAGTTTTTGTTCATTTAGGAGTATGCTGGCTGTGGGGGGATCCATTTATTAAAAGGCTTCCATTCCATTGTTGATTCTTCATGGCTGTATTAATTTTCTATTGCTGCATAATAAATAGCTATACATGTAGAGTCTTAAACAAAAGCCACTTGTTATGTTAGTTTTTGTAGGTCAGAAGTCTGGGCACAGATTAGCTGAGATCTCTGTTGTGATTCTCACAAGTTGAGATCAAAGTGTTGGTCAGGCTGAGTTCTCATTTGGAGCCTCCACCAGGAAAGGATCTAATTCCAAGCTCATGTAGTTGCTGGTAGAATTCATTTCCTTGAGGCTATAGAATTCATGGAAGCTTGCTTCTTTAAAGTTAGCGGTGGATAGAGTCCCTGATTCAAGTCTCTGACCTCTAGACCCTGTTTTAAACACATCACAAGATTAGATCAGTAAGTAAACTTCATTACATCAAAAGAGAGACTACCTTGAATATGCCTGAACATTACATTACATACTTTAATTACATCTGCAAAATCCCTCCACCTCTGCAATGTGCTATTGGTTCGATGTAATTTATAGGTCCTACTTATGCTCAAGGAGGAGGGATTATGACAGGGAATATGTCATTGGGAATCAGCTTAGAATTTGGTCTACCACAATGGCTATAGTGAAATGCTTGTCAAGAGCTGAAGAATTCTATAGGTATTCCATAACTATACCTATGAAACCATATTACTACATTCAGATCAATGCCTTATGGATAAAGCTTTTTGAGTACACTGTGAAAGACAGTGTCTATTCCTTGGTAAGCAGTCATATAAGCCATGGAAAGTAATTGATTTGGCAAGGGCATCATTTTTTCCCTTCTACAATAAAACCAACTCTTGATTTATTCTTCCATGCTTCATTCCATTTTTTATTTTCAGTATGTTTTTAAAATAAATCAATTATAAGTTATATTCTTGTCACCAAAGACAAAAAAGTGAACTAACTTTTACCCACTTACTCCAAAATAAATGAGGTCTTTAATCAGAAATAACAAAACTAGTCAAACTGAAACTTGTCATAAATCACATTTCTTTGGGTGTGTGTAGCCAGCAGCCTGAGCTATTGTATTAAAAACCAGTCCACAAATCCCAGTCAAGATGAAGTGTAAGAGCAACCTCACCTAAACTAACTGGAAGGGGATTAGCAGCTCTAGAGTTTTGCCATTCTCTAGCAGCTTGGGAATCTCTTGCCATGTCCTAGACTCAAGTGTGACCTGACCAATGTGAAATATGGTGGACTTTCATACCGTTGGTACTGAGGAGAACATCTTTCTTTGGCTTGTCCAGGAAAAGTTATCAGGATGGCAAAGAGTTGAATATTGATGGAAAAACGGGGAGGTGAGAAGGAGTTGTGGTGGGCAGACAGGTGGGGTATAGTATGGAGGAGCAGGGGAGGGCTGTGATGACATGGTTGGCAAAGGTGGGCCAATGAGCTCTACTTTCAATTCCAGCTTTCCAGTGACCTACCTGTGGTTTCCCAGCATTCCACTTTTTAAGAGACAGTTCTAAAGTGAGTAGCTTGAACATCTTCTGTCCCAGTGAATCCAGTCACTGGGCAGTCATTTCAAATGACCTTTCTTCTGGATTTAGTAGCATTTTGGTTTTATTGTGTCATTTAGTTTTGTTTCCTTGGGACAGAATCTCACTCTGTTGCCCAGGCTGTTGTTCAGTGGCACGCTTATGGCTCACTGTGGCCTTGAACTACTGGGCTCAAGTGATGCTTCTGCCTTAACCTCCCAAGTAGCTGGTTAATTTTTTTTGTAGCAACAAGGTCTTTCTCCCTATGTTGCCCAGGCAGGTTTCGAACTCTCGGCTTCAAGCAATCCTCCCACCTCAGCCTCCCACAGTTCTGGGATTACAGTCATGCACCACCACATCCTGCTTATTGTGTAATTTTTAACTGATAACTGAAAGCCAAGGTCCTACTGCAGCACATAACTTATATGAACTACATTTAGTGATGTTTCTCATGAGTCTCCGGGACAAAGTGCGCCCCCAAATGCTACTGGAGAAAGTGGTAAGGTCAGTAATGCAATATGTTGTCCTAAAACACACATAAAATAAATTCTGATCCTTAGGCAAAAAGATATAATTACAATGATATCCTATCAAAGACGCTGGAGTCTTCTGTATAGGTATGCTGTACTCTAAGAAAGCTTGATGAACCTCCAATCTAATGATTATTTATTAATCTTACCAAAGAATCTTTTGTTGTTCAAAAGGATTCACTCAAGAGTTCCTTTAAATGGTGCCTTTAAATGTTTGTTTATAAACTATTAACTACTTGACAGAGAAGCAGGGAAACTTAAACTGTTGGGAGCCACCGCCAGTTGAAGATTAATCCAAAATGTAGATAAAGCCACTCTCTGATTATAATGTAAGTCAATGAGAAAATATAATTAAATTTATAAAAATTTAATCACCACAGAACTCTTCAGGAGCATATCTTTTGCAAGAAAGGAGGTACACCTGTGGAGTGTCTCTCTCTATTGGGCCTGCAAATCCTTCTCAAAGTCATCAACCCACAAATCTCTACTCAGCCCACGCAGTTCTCATGAGCCTTGCTCACATTTGCCAAGACTTTACTGCTTTGCATTTTGCTTCTGTCACAGTGCCTGGCAGACCGCCTGGATCACAACAGGTTCCTTGGTAGGTATTTGCTGATGTGATGTGAGACGTTCCTTCAACAGTAGGCTAAGATATGGACATCACACATCTGGCTTGTGTAGGATTGTAATAAGTCCTGCTATGATTTCCAAAGTCATTTTGAAGCAGCAATGAGGATTTATACCTCTGGGCTAAGGGAACATAAACATCGACCTGAAATGAATAAATTCAAAGTTCTCCTCTCAAGGACAGTTCCCACAGAACTTCAACCCAAGTGAAGTAGAAAGGAAGGCAGATTCTTCTGTTTATTTATTATGTTTTCACTCATTTATTGGTGTGTGTTTTTTTTTTACTGGAAAAACATAGGCACAGAAAACAGGATAAAACAAATATAAAACTTCATGAATTATTACAAGGTCAACACCCTTTAAAAATGCCACCCAAGTCAAGAAAGAATCTTATCAGTCACCTAAGAAGCCCCAAGGTCAAACAAATATTCCATCCCAACTTCAACCACCTTCCTCCTCCCTATTAAACTTTTATAGCAATCACTTTCTTCCATTTATTTATAGTTTCTTTATAGTTTTATTACCCAACTGTGCATCCCTAAACCCTGTAGCTTAGTCTTGCCTGTTTAACAAAATGTCTTCTAAGTGTATTTTAATCGAATGTTTCCCTCATTGTCCCTGCCTTTTTTTTCCTGGAAATCTACTCATTGGAGAATCTAGGTAATTTGGCTTGTGACATTTCCCGTATTTTGTATTTTGCTGATTGCATCCATGAGATTTAGTTTAACATGTTTCTCTATTTCCCCTGTGGAATGGTAGTTGCATCTAGAGCAGTGGTTTTCAACCAGAGGTGATTTTCAGGTGACATTTGGCAGTGTTTGGAGACATTTTTGATTTTGACAATGGAGTGGGTGATGCTACTGGTATCTAGTGGGTGGAGGACAGGGATAGTGTTGAACATCTTATAATGCACAGGACGGCCCCCAACAGAAAAAGTGTTATCCAGCTCTAGATGTCATTAATGCTGATGTTACGAATCCCCAATCTAGAGGTTTGTTCAGCTTCAGGTTCAATTTTTTACAGGACTATAGATGGCGTGATTAATCAGTAGGCACATAATGTCTAGATGTCTCTATTTTTGTGATTTAGCAACCTTTGATGATGCAAAATAGTGAAATTATAATTCTCTAATTTCTACTTAATTTGTTAGTTGAAATATTTCAATAAAAGACCCTTCCCTTGGTATACATTTTGTTACTTAGTGGCACAGTTCATATAAGAAAGGCAAGATAAATACTTAATTCTTCAGTGTCACAGGGAAAAACATAGACTTTGAAAGTAGGCATGAGGGTAAAATCTTGACTCCTATATTCACTCGATGTATGATATTGGACAAATCATTTAAATAGTTTGAACCTCATTTTCTACATCAGTAAAGTAGGAGTCATGATAACTGCCTTATAGGGTTTAAATGAAGATAAAATGAGAATATGTATTTCTTCATCAATTCAAATATTTACTGTTTATTTTATACTAGGTACACTTCTGGGTTCTGGGTAAATATCAACAAACAGATAAAATGCTCTGTCCACATGGAGTTTTTATTCTGATGGAAGTAGAAAGACAAACAAATGCATCTATAAAATAGGTAGTAAGTCTGATGGTGAAAACTGCTATGGAGAAAAGAACAGTGCAGGGTGAAAGGGCATGCCATAATTTTCTCAGAATTGAATAGGGCAGCCAGTGAAGATTTCATTGAGAAGATGACTTCATCTTCTTTCCATTTAAGCAAAGATCTCAAGAGGATGAAGAGCCAAATAGTGGATATCTGTATAAAGAACATTCCAGAAAGAGAGAATAGCAAGTGCAAAGGCCTTGAGGTGAGAGGATGAATGCCATGTTCAAAGAACGAGGAGGTAATGTGATTCAAGAGAGTGGGTGGGGGAATATGGTGAGAGCTGAAGTCAGAGTTATCTTCAGGGAGGGTATTATGAGGCCTTGGTTTATGAAAGGATTTTGGCTTTTATTCTGAGTGAGATAGGAAGCCACGGACGATCTCAAGCAGAAGAATGACATAGCTTACTCTTTAAAAAGGGTCACTTTGGTGACTGTGTTGAAATAGACTGTAGTGTGGCAAAGGCAGCATCAAGGAAACCTGGTAAGAGAATTGTGGCTTGGCCTTTGAAGTGGTCAGATTTTGAGGTAGAGTCAAGATGATTTGCTGATGGATTGGGTATGAGGGGCTAAAGAGGAGATGATGCAAGGATGAATACAAGTGTTTTGTTTTTTCTGAATGAACAATTTGATTGATGGAAGCTGCTATTTACTGATATAGGGAAGACTATAAGATGGATGAGTTTTGGGGAGAATACTAGGAATTTAGTTTGGACATCAAAAGTTTGAGGTGCATATTAGATATTTCAGTGAAGTTACAGTTTTGGTTTGGCAATTGAACATAATAGTCTGAAATTCAAGAGAGAGGTTTGGGCTGGAGATCATATTCAGAAGCTATTAACATAAAGACAACATTTGAAGCCACCTGAGACTAAATAAGGTTATTGAAGGAGTAGTTTTAGATAGAGAATAGATGAAGTCCTAGAACACGCCAATATTTAGAGGTTGGGAGATGAGAGGGTACCACCAAAGGATATTGAGAAATTGTGGTTAGTAAGATAGAAAGAAAACGAGAAGTGTTTGGTATTATTCTGGAAGCCAATGAGGATAACTTTGCTTTTCAAGGAGAAGGACTCCCAACAATGCTACATGCTACTGATGGGTAGAGAGATGAGTTCTAAGAATTGATTATTGGATTTAGCAATGAAAGAATCATTTGTGACCTAGACAAGGACATTTTTGGTGGTGTATGCAGAGTAGAGTGGAGATGAGGAGCAAAGCTTGATTGGAGTAGATTCAAGGAAGACTGGGAAGAGAAATGGAAAGGAAGAGTTCATCTAATATTTTTGGTTTAAAATGAAACCAAAAAATAAGGTAGTCCCTGAAGGGGTATGTGGATTCAAGGCAAGTTCTAAAAATTTTTATCTTACAAAGTATTGAAATGTAGGTGGGAATGATTCAGTAGAAAAAGGAAAGTTGATGATACCAGGAGGCAGGGGAGAACTGCTGGAGAGGTGTTCTTTATTAAAAAAGAGAGGTGGGATCTAGTGTGCAGGTGGGGGACTTGACTTTTGATCCAGGAAGAACAGCCCATCCATTGTTTTGGAAGAAAGTGTAGAGTATACAGAAGGTAGGTGGGTAGATGGGGTAGTGATAGCCTGTGGGAATTCTCTTCTGATTCTATGTTCCCTCATGAAGCAGGAAACGGGCCATCAGCTGAGATTAAGTAAAGAAGAAAGATATTGAGATTTGAAGAGAGAGGAGAAGGTATGAGAAAAATGTTTATTGGGAAAGTGAGTGGATGAAGGAAATACAGTGGGATTGCCAGCCTCACTAAGGACCTGCTTGAGGTAATCATAAAATTGAGATCAGTCATTATAGCTGTGAACTTTTTCTCTGACAATGAAGATCTAGGGTCAGCAGAGATGTAAATTTTAAAAGGTGTGGGGTTTTGCTGGGCAATTATGATGAAGAGAGAAAGAAGCAATGGAGTTGACAATGGATGCCAGGGAATGATTGATAATGGTCCATGGAGTTTATGATGAGTAGGTAGAAAAGTGAGGACATGTGGGGAGGTGAGGACAGTGAAAGGGTGGGGCATGCCATGGGTGGACGTGCCATGCCATGTGGTAGAAAAATTATTGGGAGATTGCATACTTGAGGGAATAAGCCAGAAAGATAGTAAGTTGTGTTTGGGGGAATAAAATGATGGAAATTAAGATAATGGAGGGTTATGGTATTTATAATGACAGCACCCTTGGATATGGCCATGAGACTGTATGGCTGAGGTAAGGAAACAAGTTTAGTGCTTGGCACATCATAGGCTGTCAATAAATGTTCAGTTCCTTTCCTATTCCTTTACTGCTATTTGATTAGAGCACCATAAATTTGGATCTTTTCTTTTTTAAATTTTATTTTATTTTTTAAAATTTTATTTTATTATAGAGATGTGGAGTACAAGTAAGGATTCACTACACATGTAGGCTGCATGCAGGTGACGTCTGGGCTTCCAACTGGCTCTTACTCCCCTGGTTTGGGACAAGGAACCCTTTGTGTTGTTATGTGACTCTGCGTCCCCCCCCCCCCCCCCCCCCCC